>NC_069503.1:321500087-321572587 GCF_027579735.1 Bombina bombina | reverse complement strand
TGATGGTGACAGTTTGTGGAGTGCAGTCTTCAAGTCATGCCACAGATATTCAATGGGGTTTATGTTTGGGCCATGCAACGACATTCACTGTTTTATCCTTCAACCACTGGGTAGTCATTTTTGCTGTGTGCTTTGGGTCATTGTCATGTTAGAAGGTAAACCTTCTTCCCATTGACAACTTCCTGGCAGAGGGCAGCATATTTTCCTCAAGAATTTGACCGTATTTGCCCCATACATTATTCCTTCTATCCTGACAGGTGCTCCAGTGCCTGCTGCAGAGAAACACCCACATAACAGGATATTACCACCTCCGTGCTTTACTGTTACATATCGCTTGGTGTTGAGGTCAAATAATTAAATTTTAGTCTCATCTGACCACAACCCCTTTTTTTCATGAGGTCTCAGAATCTCCTAGGTGTGTTATGGCAAAGATCAGTCGTGACTGCATGTGTCCTGTCTTGAGGAGTGTGTGTATACATTTGGCACCCCTGCATTCTGTCAGATAATATACCACTTCACCCAGAAAATTGTTGCAATTACAAATGTTTAGGCATTCTCATTTATATTTCTTTTGTTTGTATTGGTATGACACAAAAAAGTTGAGAAAAAAAAACCCAAATCTGACGCATTCCACTCAAAACTCTACAGATTTCATAATGCCATGCCCTCAGTCAAGATATCCAGTGCCCAAAGCAGTAAAACAACCCCAAAACATCAGTGCACTTCCACCATGCTTGACTGTAGGGACTGTTTTCCTTTCTTTAAAAGCCTCATTTCTTTTTCTGAAAACAGTAGAATGATGGGCTTTATCATAAAGCTGTAATTGTGTTTTGTCTGTCCACAGCACATTCTCACAAAAGGATTTTGGCTTCCTCAGGTAAGTTTTGGCAAACTCCAATCTGGGTTTTTTATGTTTTAGTGTCAGCAGTGGGGTCCTCCTGGATCTTCTACCATAGCGTTCCTTTTCATTCAGATTGCGACGTATAGTGCTAGCTGACATATTTGTGTGCCTGAAGGTCAGCTTGAATTTGTCTGGAAGTTGATTGAGGTTCATTATCCACCATTCGAACAATTCTTTGTTGCAATCTGTGAGCAATTTATCTCTTTCGTCCATATCCATGGAGATTAGCTACAGTGCCATAGGCTGTAAACTTCTTGACAATGTTAAGCACAGTGGACACAGTACCATTAAGATCTCTGGAGATGGACTTGTAACCTTGAGATAGTCCATGCTTTTTCCACAATTTTTGTTCTCAAATCCTCAGACAATTCTTTGCTGCTATCTCTCTTCTAAATGCTCAGTGTGGCACACAGACACACACCATAGAGGTTGAGTCAATATTTTACCATTTTAACTGGTTGCCGGTGTGATTTCTATATTGCCAGCACCTGTTAATTGATACAGGTGAGTTTAATTACAAATAACAGGAGCATCACAAACTTAGAATGCAATTACTTCTTAACATTTTGAGAAGGTGCCAATATTTTTTGTCCAGTCCATTTTTGGAGTGTTGCGTAAAAAGTTTCAGATTTGGCTTTTTGTTCTCCATTTTTTTGTGTCATACCAATACAAAAAAAGAAATAAACATGAGAATGCCTACACATTTGTAATTGCAACAATTATCTGGGCGAAGTGGTGCATTATCTGACAGACATTCAGGGGTGCCAATATTTTTGGCCATGACTGTATGTATATGTATATATATATATATATATATATATATATATATATATATATATATATATATATATATAGTGTTAATTAGACAAAGCACTCACTGGTCTTATCAAGTATATCCAAACTTTATGTGATGTTTCTGGGGGGTTCACCCCTTCATCAGACCAACAATAGTGCAGCAAACAAACGTTTAAACAATATTTAGTCCCTTCTCCAATAGTAAAAACCGCCAACAGGTTGTCATGGTGATATCAAAATAACCCAGTAGCCACATCAACAAAACCAAGCAAAAAAAATTAAACACCTTAAAAATAAGCAATCCCCATTTAGGGTTAGAAACTGTTAATCTGAGTGAGATGCCATTCATAACAGTATTATGTCTATAAGATAGGGGGCGCCCTAAAGATTAGCACTCAATAGGCTATATAGTGTATATGATAGTAAATATACTGTACAAGGGAGGACAATAAGATAAAACTATAAGTCAAATAATAATTCAACAAAATACGAAATAAATGTAAAATTAAATATATAAAAAAAGTCTTTGGATTGTACAAAAAGTAATGTTGAGGCAGCAATATGTAGCGGACCCGGCCTGGATCCAAGAGGGTAATCTATAAACAGAAGAAAAGACAGATGCGCCACATGGCCCAATATTGTTTGATCCACAGAGTTAGGTTATCAGATTGTATTCTATCAAACTCACAATCTTGGAAGCACTCCAATTAGTGCAGTGGGAGCAGTCTGGGATCTATAACAGTCACCCAGCAGACCGACCTCTTGGGGTGAAGATGGATATTCTGTAGTAAAACACAAGGGGACACAAAGGTGCCTATATGGCCTAGTACAGTCTTATACCAGGAGCAATAGTGTGTGTGGTAAGATATATACTCACAAGAAGTAAAGCATCTCCATTGATGCTAATCAGACAGGATGGGGTCAATGTAGCCACCCAACAGACTGTATCAAGGCTTCCACAGGAGACAGTCAGCAGAGGTCCAATGGACCATGTGTTGATCCAAATAAAACACAGTAGCAAGTGTTTGACTTAAAAAAGTATTAAACTTTACTGAAATGAATTAAAATACAGTGACGCGTTTCTCAGTCACAGACTGTTTCCTCAGGCATAATAAAATGATTTCCAAACACTTGCTACATATACCTAACCAAACCAATTAACATAATTGATATCACTTGTAATGGGTGTGATCTATGACATCATAGGTATCCTAGTTACAAATTTGTTTTGACAGCATAGGACAACCCAATTTATATGTAGTATATTAAACAAAAAGTAAATAATAATAATAAATACACATTATAACAAATAATATTCAAAAATCCTAAACCAATTTATATAATTACAAATAGCCACAGTTTCCATATCTTTTTGGTATCCCTCTTGACTTATAATAGGTGGTTTAGTAAGATCTAAAATCATTTTATTTAACACATATAGGCAGAAAAATTGTATATTAAACACCTTAATTGTTTCTATCAGGTTTCTTATTTAGCTGTTTAATTTTATATATATAGCTACTTAATCATATAATGCCCCATTTAGATCCCTAGTTGCAAGTTCGTATTTTTTCTCTGTTTATCTTTTCAATTTATTTTACAAGTGAAGTCATATGTTATCTAGCATAAAGATTTGTTCACATGTTTATACCTTTCAATTTCATAATCCAGATTGCTCCTACTGATTATTATATCATATCAATAAAAATTTGTTAGATTAGTTCTAAACCGGATCACTTACTTTGTGTTGTTACAAGTCACCATTAGAGTTTCTGGATGGCGTGCATCTAGCGCAAATGCGCATGTCAGTAGTGTAACCATAGGAACCATATGACTCATTCGGTTCAAATGAGGAGCTGTAACCTAATAGGTCAGTATAGCTCTACAACTCAATGTAATAATTGGCTCTGTTACGGCCGCTCACATTAAGACCTATTTAGTTATTGACTTTGTTTTGTTTTAGAATTTCTAAATGCCGTGCGTATGGCACTAATGCGCATGTCAGTAGTGTAGCCATAGGAAACGTATGACTCATTCGGCTCAGCACTAAAGCGCATGATAGAAGCTATCACCTGATAGGTCTGTGTAGCTTTTGGCAGAGTATATTGATTGGCTGTGTTCCAGCCACTTACGTTAATATAAGTATGATAAGGTTTATTCAGCACGGCACTAGAAATAATAAGGAGCTGTTGGCTAGTAGGATAATAGTATCCTTTAACTATAGGTAGCCGGTGTCTGTGTTTCATCTCAGGGTATTAATGTATCTAATCGTTCAGTAACGATAAAGGTGTTATAATCAGATACTACCTATATTTGATAGATATAAAATTATGGTCTGCCAAAAATTGTTAATATTTAGTAAACAGTGAGCAATGTATATTTGAAAATAATAATTAGATAAATGTGCCATATATATAATATTGGCTAAATACTATATGTAAGTAGTGTGAGAATTATTGAGTGGAATTCTTGTCTTATAAAGGGCTGATGCCTAATTAAAAACTAAACTAAATCTTCCAAATTATTTAATAAAAAAGTTAGTGAAAATAAATAATATATTAGAAAATTAATACACCTTCTTCTGAAATACAATAAGGCATATGGTGCTTATGTTCTTATAAGTGCTCCATTTATTATATAACTCTCCTATATATAAATATTAGATTGTTTATAATCCAATACCTAAGTGACTTAGTGTTAATAATTTAAATAATTTAAATGTATAAATGTGTGAATTATCTAGTGTTGATAATATCCCCAATATGTATTTAACTATACTATAGTGATAATGGGATAGGACGTTGGTAGTGATGATATATGATTATGTATGGATTACAATAATCTTAAATAGTGTGTTGTGTTCCCTATGGTGATAGTGAAACTATTAATTGTATGTGATATTAAAACTATTATTAAGGATGTTGGTAGTGATGATATATGATTATATATGGATTACAGTAACCTTAAATAATGTGTTGTGTTCCCTATGGTGATAGTGAAGATATTAATTGTATGTGATATTATTAACTATATATGTAAATATACTAATGACAAATCCAGGTACTCACAGTATTGAGTAATAGTGATTAAAACTCATATGTTGTATTTAAGGTGTTTGGTCAATATAAACATACATTGGTAAACCAGATACTAAAATAATAAGAATTTAAATTGATTCGACCTCTAGATGGATATGTGTTCTTATCATATCCTTGTCAGATCTCTCAAAAGGCAATGTATAAATCACAATAAATTATATAATGTGTGGGCATATGACTAACTATACTCTGATTAACTGAAAGGCTACAGTAACTATATCAGTGGGAGAGATGGAGTTAACAATAATAGGAAGTCTCCAAACAGTTTGTAGCTGTAACAACTGAATGCAATCTAACACGGAGTAAAGTATAGGAGAAGTCCCTCAATGTCCTGGATTATAACTAGGGGATAGGGTACCCACAATTGGTGCCATATTAGTGCCCAGGGGTATCAAATAGAAGAAAGGTGATAACCTGTATATGATGTCAGTCACCTTGTCATATATCGAAGGCGGCCAAATCTACACATTCATTTAGACCATCTGGTGCTAGAGAATGTAATTTATGTATCCAGTATGTCTCTCTATGGCGTAAATTGAGAAGAGGATTGTGACTATTTCTGGAAATTTTTATTCAATGGGTATTATAGATAATGTTTTTGCACTACCTTTGTGTGAAAAGGCACAATGTCTAGATAGACTATGTTTGAGATATTTTCTCTTGATGTTATAAATGTGTTCACTCCAACGTTTCTTGATGGTACGGCTCGTGCGCCCTACATATTGAGCCCCACATAGGCAATTCACTAAATAAACAACATAAGTAGATTCACAGGATAATCTCTTCATAATTTTAAATTGTTCCCCTGTTTGGTGTGAAGAAAATGTCGTAGTGCTACTTTTGATGGCTTTACACATATTGCATTTGCGCTTCATACATTTATAAACTCCACTTTGGGGAATAAAATTGCCTAAGAAAGTCCTGTTTAGGCCTAAATGATGATTAGTGCCCATAGTCTTGTCCCTCACAATCTTGCTAGGGGCCAATTTATTTTTAAGTGTGGGCGCCCTTCTATAGACTACCCTTGGTTTGGATGGAATACGTTTTTTGAGATGTGGATCATCACAGATTATGGGCCAATGTTTGGCTATAGTTTTCTGGATCTCACGATAATTACTGTTAAATCCAGTAATGAATATTGGAGTCTTGTTATATTCAGCAGATATTTTTTCCTTAGACTTTTTTTGGGACTTATCTAATAAATTTCTATCGTCATCCAATGCCCTAAGGTATCCTTTCTGGATAAGGTCCAAGGGGTAACCCTTTTCCAAGAACCTATCTTTTAGAATCAGAGCTTGTTTTTTATAGCTCTCAATGGTGCTGCAATTGCGTCTTATTCGTCTAAATTGGCCGTAAGGCACATTTTTCTTCCAACTCATATAATGATTGCTGCTAAAGTTTAAAAAACTATTACAATCAACTTTTTTGAAAAAAGTTTCAGACATAATTGCACCGGTTGTTGAAAAAGATAAAGATAGATCTAAAAATTCAATTATGTTGGACTGGATGTTGGATGTGAATTCTAGTTCAAATTCGTTGGAATTAAGCGAGATAGTGAAGATTTTGGCCTCTTTATAGGTCCCCCTAAACAGAATAAGTAGATCGTCTATATACCGGCCATAGAACACCAGACTCGCACCCATAGGAGACCCATAGATGTGGGCCTCCTCAAATCTGCAAATGTAAAGATTGGCAAAACTGGGTGTGAATCTGGTGCCCATGGCCGTACCCTTCACTTGCAGGTAATGCTGCCCCTGATAGAGAAAATAATTATGGTGTAATATGAAATAAATTATTTCACCAATAAATTGTTGTTGCCTTGGTGGCATGTATATGTCAGTCGCCAGATATGATTGTATCACTGATAGACCCTTATCATGTGGAATATTAGAGTAGAGCGAGCTTACATCGCTTGTAATCCACCACAGCTTGTTATCTGTTTTGGTAATATTTAAACTATTCAATTTATTCAGGAGATCTGTAGAATCCCTGATGAATGAGGGTAGATTGATAACATGTTTCTGATTGCATTCAGTTGTTACAGCTACAAACTGTTTGGAGACTTCCTATTATTGTTAACTCCATCTCTCACACTGATATAGTTACTGTAGCCTTTCAGTTAATCAGAGTATAGTTAGTCATATGCCCACACATTATATAATTTATTGTGATTTATACATTGCCTTTTGAGAGATCTCACAAGGATATGATAAGAACACTTATATCCATCTAGAGGTCGAATCAATTTAAATTCTTATTATTTTAGTATCTGGTTTACCAATGTATGTTTATATTGACCAAACACCTTAAATACAACATATGAGTTTTAATCACTATTACTCAATACTGTGAGTACCTGTATTTGTCATTAGTATATTTACATATATAGTTAATAATATCACATACAATTAATATCTTCACTATCACCATAGGGAACACAACACATTATTTAAGGTTACTGTAATCCATATATAATCATATATCATCACTACCAACATCCTTAATAATAGTTTAAATATCACATACAATTAATAGTTTCACCATCACCATAGGGAACACAACACACTATTTAAGATTATTGTAATCCATAAATAATCATATATCATCACTACCAACGTCATATCCCATTATCACTATAGTATAGTAAAATACATATTGGGGATATTATCAACACTAGATAATTCACACATTTATACATTTAAATTATTTAAATTATTAACACTAAGTCACTTAGGTATTGGATTATAAACAATCTAATATTTATATATAGGAGAGTTATATAATAAATGGAGCACTTATAAGAACATAAGCACCATATGCCTTATTGTATTTCAGAAGAAGGTGTATTAATTTTCTAATATATTATTTATTTTCACTAACTTTTTTATTAAATAATTTGGAAGATTTAGTTTAGTTTTTAATTAGGCATCAGCCCTTTATAAGACAAGAATTCCACTCAATAATTCTCACACTACTTACATATAGTATCTAGCCAATATTATATATATGGCACATTTATATAATTATTATTTTCTAATATACATTGCTCACTGTTTACTAAATATTAACAATTTTTGGCAGACCATAATTTTATATCTATCAAATATAGGTAGTATCTGATTATAACACCTTTATCGTTACTGAACGATTAGATACATTAATACCCTGAGATGAAACACAGACACCGGCTACCTATAGTTAAAGGATACTATTATCCTACTAGCCAACAGCTCCTTATTATTTCTAGTGCCGTGCTGAATAAACCTTATCATACTTATATTAACGTAAGTGGCTGGAACACAGCCAATCATTATACCCTGCCAAAAGCTACACAGACCTATCAGGTGATAGCTTCTATCTTGCGCTTTAGTGCTGAGCCGAATGAGTCATACGTTTCCTATGGCTACACTACTGACATGCGCATTAGCACCATGCGCACGGCATTTAGAAATTCTAAAACAAAACAAAGTCAATAACTAAATAGGTCTTAATGTGAGCGGCCGTAACAGAGCCAATTATTACATTGAGTTGTAGAGCTATACTGACCTATTAGGTTACAGCTTCTCATTTGAACCGAATGAGTCATATGGTTCCTATGGTTACACTACTGACATGCGCATTTGCACTAGATGCACGCCATCCAGAAACTCTAATGGTGACTTGTAACAACACAAAGTAAGTGATCCGGTTTAGAACTAATCTAACAAATTTTTATTGATATGATATAATAATCAGTAGGAGCAATCTGGATTATGAAATTGAAAGGTATAAACATGTGAACAAATCTTTATGCTGGATAACATATGACTTCACTTGTAAAATAAATTGAAAAGATAAACAGAGAAAAAATACGAATTTGCAACTAGGGATCTAAATGGGGCATTATATGATTAAGTAGCTATATATATAAAAAGAAACAGCTAAATAAGAAACCTGATAGAAACAATTAAGGTGTTTAATATACAATTTGTCTGCCTATATGTGTTAAATAAACTGATTTTAGATCTTACTAAACCACCTATTATAAGTCAAGAGGGATACCAAAAAGATATGGAAACTGTGGCTATTTGTAATTATATAAATTGGTTTAGGATTTTTGAATATTATTTGTTATAATGTGTATTTATTATTATTATTTACTTTTTGTTTAATATACTACATTTAAATTGGGTTGTCCTATGCTGTCAAAACAAATTTGTAACTAGGATACCTATGATGTCATAGATCACACCCATTACAAGTGATATCAATTATGTTAATTGGTTTGGTTAGGTATATGTAGCAAGTGTTTGGAAATCATTTTATTATGCCTGAGGAAACAGTCTGTGACTGAGAAACGTGTCACTGTATTTTAATTCATTTCAGTAAAGTTTAATACTTTTTTAAGTCAAACACTTGCTACTGTGTTTTATTTGGATCAACACATGGTCCATTGGACTTCTGCTGTCTGTCACCTGTGGAAGCCTTGATACAGTCTGTTGGGTGACTACATTGACCCCATCCTGTCTGATTAGCATCAATGGAGATGCTTTACTTCTTGTGAGTATATATCTTACCACACACACTATTGCTCCTGGTATAAGACTGTACTAGGCCATATAGGCACCTTTGTGTCCCCTTGTGTTTTACTACAGAATATCCATCTTCACCCCAAGATTATAGATCCCAGACTGCTCCCACTGCACTAATTGGAGTGCTTCCAAGATTGTGAGTTTGATAGAATACAATCTGATAACCTAACTCTGTGGATCAAACAATATTGGGCCATGTGGCGCATCTGTCTTTTCTTCTGTTCATAACAGTGTTAATTCCCTAATAGCATTGATAACAAATTGAGACATAGTGATCAGAACAGAGAAATTATAGCTAAAGTTCTTTGAAGTTCCCATATGTGTGGCTAGGCTAAGTGTGTAATGATACAGTGAAATGACATATAATAGGACGTATGGGGATATGATATACAGTATAAGTGTGTCAACTAACCAGCAGGCCACCACTGTAATCTTACCGTATTATAAAAAGACAAGGATGGAAGCTGGATGTGAAAGATTAACAGAGTCCACATTGAAGTGAATAACTACAGCCGTTCGTAGTACGTTCTGTATTTACAGCGTGTGCGCATGACATTATGTTACGCCCCCAGTGGGCGCAGCAGTGTAACCATAGTAATGGACTCAAACATAACTAGGTTAGGTACCGCACAAGATTAAAGGCTAGTATGTCTAGCCGTGCAGCTGTAGCTGCACCGATAGTTGAAACAAAGAGCGGGGCACTGTGTGGGCAAAGTATAACCCTACAAGTAATGGAAGAAATATTTGCAGTAAGAGGCTACAAGAATGCAGATATTAGAGCAGCTAAGAGTGAGGCTATACAAATTACACAGAAAGACCTTCTGTCGACAAGTAAAGTTAAAGACAACACCAAAAGAATGAATTTCACCACCACTTAGTCTCCACAATTGAGAAGGATAGGTGAAACATTGACCAATGAATGGTACGTTGCTCAAAGTAATCCCTCACTAACATACCAAGATTATTGGCCACCAAGGATGGGTTTCAAATGAGGCAAGAGCCTACGAGATATGCTGGTACTGACAGACCCACACAGACTTGGTTGAAGTCGAGCAAGAAGGGATATTTCAGATGTCCCAGCTGTGTCACCTGTCATTCTATGGTCCAGAGCAATAGTTTCAGACACCCACATACCAACAAAAGATACTCCATCAAACATTATCTAACATGCACTACTCCATATGTTATATATATGTTGAGCTGCATTTGTGATTGTGAATTGTTTTACGTGGGTAAGACCTCGGATGAAATTAAGAAGAGAATGGTGAATCACCTGTGTGCCATCCGGGCAGCAATTGAAAAAAGAGACAGCGATCAACCAGTGGCGAGACTTTTTGCACACAAAGGACATTCAGTCAAGGATCTTAGATTCCAGCTGATTGACCATGTTCCGCCACTACTTAGGGAAAGTGATAGGAACAAATAACTATTACAGATCGAGGCACGTTGGATCCACAGATTGGACACTGTCCACCCTAGAGGTTTGAATGCAAGTATTGACTGGCATTGTTTTTTGTAACATATTAGGACCTAGCAGTAACAGCACAATGTGATATTATATGTTAGTTGCTTATTGCTATTGTGTGTTTTATTTTTTACAATATTATGTTGTTATTATGTTGTTATTATCATGATTATGCTTAGTTCACAGTCTATTGTACTTTTGCTACTCATGTGTATGATCTTGTAGATCTAACTACCCTACTACCCTTTAATTGCATTCCATTATAGATATACTCCTATTAGGATAATGTAGATTACTTTATTGCTTTGTTTTGCTATCGTGCTATTTGTTTTTTTTTTTTTTTTAAACATTTTTATTGTGTAAGAAAAGAATACACTTACAATGAAAATAACCATAACGTTGTACGTATAGATACTCAGATAAATCGTGTGAGTGAACAGTATTACACAGACGGTTAGGGGGGGGCATTGTCCATTGAGAGAGAGCCTTTGATAAAACTAGTGATTAGGGAAGCTCCCCAAGAGTCAGGTAATATTAGCAGGCACAGTGCTGAAAAGGAGTAGTTCGTTTAAGTTAGTGATGATACATACCACTCATTACCTGGCTTTCCCACAGTTCAATATAACATTTACTTCTCCATCCAGTATCCTTGCAGATAAAGTGCACTCCTCATAAACATAAACAACATGGAAACCATAACATTTCAAAACATGTGCCCATACGGGCAAAAACAATAAGGAAAAAGAAAAAGAGAAAAGAAAGAGGAACAAAAAAAGAGATGGGAATAGAGAAAGGGGAAAGGGCGAAGAAGAATAGGAGAAAGGGAAGGCTTAATAATTTGATAAGTTGGAGAGTTGATCCAGAAGGGGCGGCCCACCCCAAAGCTGCAGAGTCTGTTAGACTGTCTATGAGTGTAGAAGGGTCTGCCAGTAAAATTGTATGTTATGGTAAAAGTCAAGACTACCATTCTTAAAGTGTGCGTATTCTTCAATCTCTAGTAGCTCTGATGTGCTATGCAGCCATTCCTGCCGAGTTGGGATCTGGGCAGATTTCCACTTGCGTGCAATAAGTAATTTGGCTCCGTTTAAGCTATATTGTAGGAGTTTCCATTTTATTTTGCATATTTTCTTTGGTTTGTAGTTTAGAAGGGCTGTGATTGGGGGCAGTTCAAATTGTTCTCCCATGATAGTTTTCAAATTATGAGTAATGTCTTCCCAAAATGGGAGTAGTTTCGGGCAGTGCCACCAGATATGGGCCATTGTGCCCGGAGACCCGCAACCTCTCCAATATGTAGCATTAGATTGAGGATATATTCGTTTAAGCCTGTCAGGGGTAAGATACCATCTAAACAGAACTTTGTGGTTAAGCTCCAATATTCTGGGGGAGGAGGAGGACTTGGCAGAGTTATAACATATGTTATCCCATTGCTCTTTGGGTATAGAAATTCCTAAGTCAGTTTGCCAGTTAGAGATATATGAAGATGTGGGTAGGGTAAGGGTGTCATCTAACAGTCTTTTAGTAATGGACAGTGAACCTCTGGGCGTCACTCCCTCCAGACAGAGTCTTTCAAATTTCGTCAGTTCCCTCAATAAATCCTGTTTATGGGGTGATGAGCCTAGTAAATGTGTAATTTGAGCATATTTTAGCCATCAGGAGAAGGTTCCACCGACTAGTTCTGTAAGCTGCGATCTGAGTTTCAATTTTCCTCCCTCAGTCAGGTAAGTGAACGGTATAGTTGGGCCTGTATCAGGGGAGTACGCTTCGTTCAGGATAAGCCCCCTGTGGAATTCCGCATTTATCGGAATTGGTGTCATTGGTGAGATGTATGTCGTGAGGCCTTTAGTCTTAAGTCGGATATTATCCCATGTACGGAAGTAGTGAGCGTAGAGAGGGGAGGTTCTGGATAGTGTGGGTCTACATGTTTGTTTAATCCAACACAGTGGCCCTAAAGTGGGTGAGCGCAACAGGAAGGAGTCTATGGAGGACCATGCTTTTGTGTGTGTGACATCATGCCACTCTAGGATTTTTTGCAGTACTACAGCTTTATAGTAATGTGGTATTAGTGGTACCCCCAAGCCTCCCTTGCATAAGGGTTTCGTCAAGATCTTTTTACTAATACGGGGTTTTACCTTTCCCCAAATAAAGGAATTTATCATGGATTGTAGTTTAGTCAGGTAATGCAATGGCAGTTGGATTGGTGCAGCCTGAAGTAGATACAGGATTTGGGGCAAGGTGGTCATTTTAACTGCCTGGATCCTTCCCCACCAAGACAGGGGTTTCTCCTGCCAGGAATCAAAATCTTTCCTAAGTTTGTATAATAGTGGTATGTAATTAAATTTAAACAATTTATTAATAGAGGGGGCCAAAAAAATTCCAAGGTATTTGAGTTTATCCTGAAGTAAGGTGTATGAGCATAGGGTTTTCAGATTCTCAAAGCTTTCTTTTGGTAGGTTAATATTAAGGATTTCAGATTTTCTAGCATTGATGGAGAAGTTAGAGTGGGCACTAAATCTCTCAAATTCTGTCAATAAGTGTGGCAGGGACTTATGTGGGTGCGTTAAGAAGGTGAGAACGTCATCAGCATAAAGAGTGAGCTTATACGTGTTGGGACCTAACTGTGGGCCAGTGATATGTGAGTTTCTCCGTATGTGGGCTGCTAATATCTCAATTGATACGGCAAACAGTAGAGGAGACAGGGGACACCCCTGTCTCGTGCCATTTCGAATTCTAAAGCTGTCAGAGAGTGTGTTATTTGCCCTAACCTTGGCGGTCGGGCAGGAGTAGAGGCTAAAGATCCTCCGAAGCATCATGGGTCCCATCCCAATAGTGGTCAGGCAAAGCCTTAAGAAGGCCCAGTCCAGCCGGTCAAATCTATCGTGCTATTTGTATAACATGTATGTTTTATATCTGATTATGCTGTTTGTCCTTTAGCATGTTACTGACATCCAGTACTCAGTGATGGGTAACTAATGCTAATGCTTATGTTTATATGCAGTAGAGGGCTAATATTAGCGTATGACACCCACTCATATCACAATAGCTGGTCCCATTACACGTAGGATTATGCTTTGCCCACACAGTGTCCCCTCTTTGTTTCAACTATCGGTGCAGCTAGAGCTGCACGGCTAGACATACTAGAATTTAATCTTGTGCAGTACTTGACCTAGTTATGATTGTGTCCATTACTATGGTTACACTGCTACGCCCACCGGGGGCATTACCATGACTTAATGCGCACACGTTGTGAATACAGAACATACTACGAACGGCTGTAGTTATTCACTTCGATGTGGACTCTGATAATCTTTCACATCCAGCTTCCATCTTTGTCTGTTTATAATATGGTAAGATTACCGTGGTGGCCTGCTGGTTAGTTGACACACTTATGCTATATAGCATATCCCCATGCGTCCTATTATATGTCATTTCACTGTATCGTTACACACTTAGCCTAACCACACATATGGGAACTTCAGAGTGCTTTAGCTATCATTTCTCTGTTTTGATCACTATGTCACAATTTGTTATCAATGCTATTAGTGAATTAACACTGTTATGAATGGCATCTCACTCAGATTAACAGTTTCTAGCCCTAAATGGGGATTGCTTATTTTTAGGGTGTTTTTTGCTTGGTTTTGTTGATGTGGCTACTGGGTTATTTTGATATCACCATGACAACCTGTTGGTGGCTTTTTCTATTGGGGGAGGGACTAAATACTGTTTAAAAGTTTGATTGTTTTTGCACTATTGTTGGTCTGATGAAGGGGTAAACCCCCCCGAAACGTCACTAAGGAAGGAATAAAGTTTGGATACACTTGATAAGACCATTAAGTGCTTTGTCTAATTAATCCTGTGATTTTCTCTTAGCACCCTGGCATGTGTTGATGCTGTTAGTGAGAGTGCACTTATCTCTACAATTTATATATATATGTAATTTATATAAAAATATATACACTTCTTCTGTGTTTTTATTAGTGATGTTTTGGGGAACACCCTTCCCCTTCCTCAGACAACTTACACTATGGGAATAAGGTGTTTAAATACTTATAAACCCCACCCTCAATCATTTAGTGACAATCAAGCCCAATCAAAGTAAACCATGTACTATGGTTGTGAATACAAAAATGATTGCAAGGAGGCTGTATAGGATCATATGCATATGTTAGACTGTACCAGCATCACACACGCATTATGATTTAGCCTTTGTATTCAAATACCTGAAAACATGAAATATCATTTTTATTCAATATTAATGCTGGGCATATTTTACATTTCAATGTACTTCACATAACAGTAAATGTTCTATAAATAAAAAGAGAGAAGCACTCAACCTGAGAACGAACAATTGCATAATAGCTTGTTCTATGGCTAGTTACCACCCAAGAAGCAGACTCTTTTTGCTCCACTTGTGCCTTTCACAGAGAAGAACTTTCCTGAAGCATATCAGTCTGATCCTAACTTCACAGTACAGTCCAGCCCCAAAATACCAGGCAATCCCTCTCTGAACGAGAGAAACAGCAAAACCCCAGATGTACGTTTCGGCCTATTGTGGGCCTCGTCAGTGAGGTGCAGCCATATCCCTCTAGGCACACCAAGCAACGGGTCCACGTCTGCTGTTCGTTCCTGGCAAACTTCTTCTCTTTCTGTTTTACATATGATGGGTGATGGGGGAAAGCAGACGTGGACTCCTTGCCCAATGTGCTTAGAGGAATATGGCTGCACCTCACTGACGAGGCCCACAGAAGGCTGAAACGATCGTCTGGGGTTGCCTTTTCCTTGTTCAGAGGAGAATTGCCTGGTATTTCAGGGCTGGACTGACCTTGTCGGCGGGATCAGACTGATATACTACAGGAAAGTTTTCCTCTGTGAAAAGCACAATTGGGCAGAAAAAAGCTACTTCCAGGTGGTAACAGGGCCATAGAACAAGCTATTGAACAAGCTATTGATGCTGCTGTTCGTTCCTGGCAGACTGCTTCTCTTTCTGTTTTGCATATGTGAATATGACCCTGGGGATAGTCTCCCTATGGGGGATGGGGGAAACCAGACGTGGACTCATTGCCCAATGTGTTTAGAGGAATATGGCTGCACCTCACTGACAAGGCCCACAAAAGGCCGAAACGATTGTCTGGGGTTGCTTTTTCCTTGTTCAGAGGAGAATTGCCTGGTATTTCGGGGTTGGACTGACCGTAATAGGTGGGATCAGACTGATATACTACAGGAAAGTTTTCCTTTGTGAAAAGCACAATTGGGCAAAAAGAAGCTACTTCCAGTTGGTAACTGGGCCATAGAACAAGCTATTGATGCTGCTGTTCGTTCCTGGCAGACTGCTTCTCTTTACATAAGTAAATGTTCTATGTATTGTTTAATAGATATTCATAATTATATGTACTGTATATACCAATATCTTTATATAAGCACACACACACACATATATAAATATATATATATATATATATATATATATATATATATATATATATATAGTATATATAAATATATATATATGTATAGATATATAGTCTACCAAAAAAATCATCAGATATTTATAGAAATATATGTTTAACAAACTATAGAACATATCCTTCTATGTAAAGAATATTGGAATGTGAAATATGCATAATTCATGTCAGATTCAGCACTCTTAGTTTAAACGCAATCGGGTTAGCTTGCGATTATAGGTGTTTGTTTTTTTAAGTTTGCAACCTCCATTGGAGTCTATGGAGAGAATATGTTAATGTGGTTGCAATATCTGTCCACCTCTTTGCGTGTGTTGGGTTTTCGCTTGCACACAAACTTTTTACTTTACTTCAATTTGTAATACATGCACTACTCAACGCTGGCAAAAAGTTAACTTAAGCATGCTTAAAGTGACAATTTTTTTCTTTTGTGCTTCAGATAGAGCATGCAATTTTAAGCAACTTTCTAATTTACTCCTATTATCCATTTTTCTTCATTCTCTTGCTATCTTTATTTGAAAAAGAAGGCATCTAAGCTAGAGCCAGACAATTTTTGGTTCAGTCCCCAGACAGCACTTTTTTATTGGTGGGTGAATTTATCCACCAATCAGCAAGAACAACCCAGGTTGTTCACCAAAAATGGGCCGGCATCTAAACTTGCATTCTTGCTTTTCAAATAAGGATACCAATAGAATGAAGAAAATTTAATAATAGGAGTAAATTCGAAAGTTGCTTAAAATTGCAGGTGCTATCTGAATAGCAAAAGAAAAAAATTGGGTTCAGTGTCCCTTTAATAGCATGCCGCTAAAAATTCCCTAAAATGGCAACTTAAATTCTATAGCAAAGAGTTATCAAAATCTGCTCATCTACCTCTGGACCCAAGCTTTCAGCTACAGTTGTAATCAAAATTGCAAATCAGGTTTTTTGTCAACATTTACAGATTTTCCGCTGTTTGTAATCAGCAAATTAAACAAAAGCAATTGAAATAGCTCAACACAATGAATGCTTCAAGTGGTTTCCCCAAATTTAACAGAAAATGCAACTTTTAATGAATTTGGCAGTCTCAAAATTATTCAGCCCATTCATGGCAAGCATCTTTAGTACCTAGTAGAGCACCCTTTTGCTGTTATGACCTCCTGCAAATGAGATGCATAGCCAGACAACAGCTTCTGGCAGAATTCCTGAGGAATCTTAGCCCATTCCTCATGAGCAATGGCCTCCAGTTCAGTATTCTTGTTTTTTTTTTTTTTTGCTGCAACCTCCTTCTTCAAATCTCACAAGCGATGGGGTTCAAGTCAGGTGACTATGATGGCCACTGTAGAATCTTCCAGGACTTCTTCTGCAACCAAGCTTTGGTGGAATTTGAGGTATGCTTGGGATCATTGTCCTGTTGGAAGGTCCAATGATGCCCAAGCTTCAGCTCCTCACAGACGGCATGACATTTACTCCTAGGATTTCCTGATACTTTAATGAATCCATCTTGCCTTCCACATGCTGCAGGTTTCCAGTACCAGAGAGTGCAGAGCAGCTCCAGAGCATCACTGAGCCACCACCATGCTTAACTGTAGGCAGAGTGTTCTTTTCAGCGTATGCTTCATGCTTCTTCCTCCAGACATACCGCTGATCCATTAGGCCAAAATGTTGTTTCATTGCTCCACAGAACAGAATCCCAACACTTCTGTGGTTTATTTATATGATTTTGAGAATATTGGAGCAGCATTTTCTTGTGCTTATGGGTCAGTTGTGGTGTACATCTTGGAGTTCTGGAATGGAAACTTTCTGCACCTTACTGTGCAAACTGAAACCTCAGTGCCTGTTGCCACCAAGTCTTGCTGCAGGTGTTTTGCAGTCACTCAAAGGTTTTTCTTAACCTACGTTCTCAGAAATCTAGTTACAGCCATTGATAACTTTCTTTTTCTGCCCCATCCAGGTAGTGTAACCACTGTTACTTTGACCTTGCGAACTATGCTTCCAACCATGTCTCTAGGAACATTCAGTGCCTTTGCTATATTTTTGTATCTTGTTCCTTGTTTGTGAAGGGCAATGATCTCTTCTCTTACATTTTGGACCACTCTTTTGACTTATTTCTAACATGCAGTCAAATGTGACAATCAACAAACCCCTAGCCAGTTCACGTATTTCATGTGTTCTAGCTCAAGCAAACCTGGTCCAACTAATGAAACCCTTAATAAGTTGCATCAGGTGTTCTTGAGACAACACCTGTTTTGCATATTTGTTCTGTAAAGGATTCTATTCCAGTGGTTGAATAATTTTGAGACTGCAGAATTCATTAAAAGTTGCATTTTCGGGGGCCAACAGCCGAACAGAGAAGATGCACTTCACAGAGCTCCCATAGTTTTTCTCTTTAATATAACAGCTAATCAAGGCTAATCCCACACAATTTGCCCAAAACCAGTCCTAAACAATCATGTTAACCCTAGCAACATTCAGAGATCCTCTACGTCCGTGATGGGTACCTTTGCTGACCACTATCGCCAGCCAGGAAACACCCAGGATTTTGCGGCCTTTATAATTTTGACCCTCATGGACCAGGTGGAGCTGCGATACTGATCCCAAGTACTGAGCGACAGCAGAACAACAGCCATATCATCCCAAGGGCAGTGTTGAGCCCAAAGACAGCCGCCAAGCCAATAATAACGGACCTCATCAGGAATCGTGGCCTGTCCACTGGGAGCTACCTGGCAGATCACGTAGCTACTCCATGCTACCAAAAAAGCAAACGGTATAGTGAAACACAGCTACCGCACTGAAGCAGGGGTAAGCGGTTGATACTGTCATATAAATCATTGGGCAGACCTTATTAACATTGCTTAAATATATCAGTGGCACAAATAGCCAGGCTGACAGGCCTTGCCCAATCTATACACCTCAATGCTATACACCTCAATACCCTCAGCTAACCATCATAGGAAACCTGTACTGTCCTTTAAGTGCTCATTTTATTCCCTTGAAGCCTATCATCGTCTAAGGAGCTACTTCAGGTGGCTGCCACATGAATCATAGTACAAACAGCTGGTCTATACTAGTTCAACAGTGTATCCTATATCCATATAACTGTAATCAAAATGAAACTTGCAGCTATACAACTATTAAAGGAGCTTGAGGCAACTCTACACACGCATTTTACTGAGCTCCAGGAAGTATTCGCAGAAGAGTGGGGCTCTCTGAGAGAAATTTGTAGCTCATTGATAAGTAGACCACAGTCTCTAGTGGAGCCCCTAACAGCCTGCCACCTACCACCTATATGGGAGCCTTCTGTCTCAGCAAACACCTGTCAATGTCGTGTTTCTAAGGAATAGATTATACATGTTAGGGCTGTGCTCATATTAAGTGAGGGATCTGAAGCTGTGTGTGACCCTGATGAAATGCCGATCATCTTGGAAAGTGCAACTCCCATAAAAGATATCAGAGAGCATGGAACTGACATTCTATCCAGTGATCCCGTTACTCATCTCTATATGCCGTTTATAGGCACTATACATCTACAATGGGAGGAAGAATCTTCAGCGGAACTGCTAAAAACCTCCAGCTATGAGACTTCTCCCCCCGAAAATAATACTACCTTAGAATAAGGTGATGCTGGTGATGACGGTACATGGAATCAAAGCAAGGCATCCCCTCATAGCGGCAGGTCCACACCTATGAATATCTATGAATATCTACCTAAAGAAACAAAGAACGGCGCTGATCCTAAACATCCATCGAGCAGGGGTGGGATAGTGGATTGATCCTTTTGACTCAAATATGTAACTGTAGCTAGTCTGTAGTTGTGTTTTACTAACACCTAGATTTAGAGTTCTGCGTTAGCCGTCAAAACCAGCGTTAGGGGGCTGGTTTTGGCCGCCCGCTGGTATTTAGAGTCAGTCAGGAAAGGGTCTAATGCTCATTTTGCAGCCGCAACTTTTCCATACCGCAGATCCCCCTACGCCATTTGCATATCCTATCAGATTGAGCTTGCATTCTATTGGCTGTTCCGATCAGCCAATAGAATGCAAGCTCAATCTGATTGGCTGATAGAATCCTATCAGCCAATCGGAATTCGAGGGACGCCATCTTGGATGACGTCCCTTAAAGGAACCGTCATTCATCGGGAAGTCGTGGGCCAGGATGGATGTTCCGCGTCGGCGGGATGAAGATGGATCCAGAAGAAAGAAGATTGAAGATGCCACTTGATAGAAGACTTCAGCCGGATGATGGACCTCTTCAGCCTGATGATGGACCTCTTCAGCCCCCGCTTGGGCTTGGATGAAGACTTCGGAGCCTCTTCTGGACGGATCGATGATACCCGGCGTGGTGAAGATAAGGTAGGGAGATCTTCAGGGCTTAGTGTTAGGTTTATTTAAGGGGGGTTTGGGTTAGATTAGGGGTATGTGGGTGGTGGGTTGTAATGTTGGGGGGGTATTGTATGTTTTTTTTACAGGCAAAAGAGCAGAATTCTTTGGGGCATGCCCCGCAAAAGGCACTTTTAAGGGCTGGTAAGGTAAAAGAGCTTTTCAATTTTTATTTTAGAATAGCGTAGGGCATTTTTTTATTTTGGGGGGCTTTGTTATTTTATTAGGAGGCTTAGAGTAGGTGTAATTAGCTTAAAATTGTTGTAATATTTTTATAATGTTTGTAAATTATTTTTTATTTTTTGTAACTTAGTTTTTTTTTTATTTTTTGTACTTTAGTTAGTTTATTTAATTGTATTTATTTGTAGGTATTTGTATGTAATTAATTTATTGATAGTGTAGTGTTAGGTTTAATTGTAGATAATTGTAGGTATTTTATTTAATTTATTTATTGATAATGTAGTGTTAGGTTTAATTGTAACTTAGGTTAGGATTTATTTTATAGGTATTTTTGTAATTATTTTAACTAAGTAGCTATTAAATAGTTATTAACTATTTAATAGCTATTGTACCTGGTTAAAATACATACAAAGGTGCCTGTAAAATAAATATTAATCCTAAAATAGCTACAATATAATTATAATTTATATTGTAGCTATATTAGGGTTTATTTTACAGGTAAGTTTTTAGCTTTAAATAGGAATAATTTATTTAATAAGAAATAATTTATTTTGTTAGATAAAAATTATATTTAACTTAGGGGGGTGTTAGCGTTAGAGTTAGACTTAGCTTTAGGGGTTAATAACTTTATTATAGTAGCGGTAAGGTCCGGTCGGCAGATTAGGGGTTAATTATTGTAGGTAGGTGGCGGTGATGTTGGGGGCGGCAGATTAGGGGTTAATAAATATAATATAGGGGTCGGCGGTGTTAGGGGCAGCAGATTAGGGGTACATAGGGATAACGTAGGTTGCGGCGGTGTACGGAGCGGCAGATTAGGGGTTAATAATAATATGCAGGGGTCAGCGATAGCGGGGGCGGCAGATTAGGGGTTAATAAGTGTAAGGTTAGGGGTGTTTAGACTCGGGGTTCATGTTAGGGTGTTAGGTGCAGACTTAGTAAGTGTTTCCCTATAGGAAACAATGGGGCTGCGTTAGGAGCTGAACGCTGTTTTTTTGCAGGTGCTAGATTTTTTTTTTCAGCTCAAACTGCCCCATTGTTTCCTATGGGGGAATCGTGCATGAGCATGTTTTTGGAGCTGGCCGCGTCCGTAAGCACCGCTGGTATTTAGAGTTGCGGTGGCGGTAAATTATGCTATACGCTCCCTTTTTGGAGCCTAACGCAGCCCTTCTGTGAACTCTAAATACCAGCGGTATTTAAAAGGTGCGGGGAAAAAAAGCACGCGTAGCTAACGCACCCCTTTTGCCGCAGAACTCTAAATCTAGCCGTAAGTTACCATAATAGCTTCACAAGCACTATTATTATATGTTTAGAGGTATGAAATGGCTATGAACGTTAACTAGCTTACAGTTTTATAGGGATAAGCAGGAGTTTATTAAGTTATTACACCACTGCTTAGACCTGAAAAAAAAACAATATCATGGTTAGAATATACCAATAGGTTCATATTTATGTTTTCTTAAGGATGTTCATCTTTCTACTTTAAGTTTTGTTGCTTCAGATGTTATCTTCTAAAATTTAAAGGGACAGTCTACACCAGAATTTTTATTGTTTTAAAAGAAAGATAATCCCTTTATTACCCATTTCCCAGTTTTGCATAACTAACACATTTATAATAATATATTTTTAACCTCTGTGATTATCTTGTATCTAAGCCTCTGCAAACTGCCCCTTTTTCAGTTCTTTTGACAGACTTGCAGTCTAGCCAATCAGTGCCTGGTCCCAGATAACTTCTCGTGCACGAACACAGTGTTATCTATATGAAATACGTGAACTAACACCCTCTAGTGGTGAAAAACTGTTAAAATGCAATCTGAAAGAGGTGGGCTTCAAGGTCTAAGAAATTAGCATATGAACCTCCTAGGTTAAGCTTTCAACTAAGAATACAAAGATAACAAAGCAAAATTGGTGATAAAAGTAAATTGGAAAATTGTTTAAAATTACATGCTCTATCTGAATCATGAAAGTTTATTTTGGCCTAGACTGTCCCTTTAAGGAATATTGCAATGGATACTAATGTTATTAAAAATACACAGGTATATAGCATCTTCTATCGGTTTATGTGTGGGGACTACTGATAGGTTTATGTTGTACATCCCTATATATGTTTATACTACTTATGGAAAGGTCATGCATGCATGCTTCCCCATATGATAGTGCCTAAACAATATTACTTCTGAGTGTGAATATTTTCAGATAGGATTATTTTGCAGATTTACATGCATATATAAGTTACAAAATGTACTTATCCTTTTTGAGTAACTAGCTTGTTATACATTTTAGGAACACCTTTTCCTTAGATGCCCTACGTTTTGAGCTTTATAGTTTATGACTTATTATTATAAGCCATACTCTACTTTGAGTCTCACTATTGCTACAGGTCTATACATAGGAACATTTCTATATGCTACGTCACTGTTAGAGAGGTATAACCCACTGTTATAGTAGTCTGCACTCTCAATTACTTACACTACTAACAAGTAAGGTCAGCCTGATATGTACATATCTATGGTCAAGACATCTTTCACTGTGGTAGCCAATAAATTGATGTGAGATAGTATACTGGGTCTAAGTTAATTAACATCTTGAATGTTGTATCTCTGGGTCTGCGGCCGGGACCTCATAGTATAATCAATTGCTTTATGTGATCAACTACTAGATGCTTTTTACGTTGAAATGGTTCAGTTACTACACACCAGGTAGAGCATTACTTACAGTATTTTACCAATACCAGACAGCTATTATTATTTATCAAACCCTGTGTGTCCATCACGTATAACAGATTAGTCCTATCATAAGAGTCATCATGCCCTGACTGGATTATGTCGTTCTCTTTTCAGTCATGTAGACAGAAAGGAATCCCTCCTAGAATCTACCCTTTTATACATATAACATGACCCTCATTAGCCTATGTTTTTTTTCTATCACATCACAATCTAATTGTCTTAACAGTTTTGCTCTTTGTTTTGCCTATTATTATCCTAACACTGACTGACCCTTAGCAGAGGTAAAGAGAGTCACATCCTTTATACCAGAGTCCTGATATACACATTATAAAAGTCTATAGCTAGGACCTCATTAAGTGTATTCTCCCATGTACCATACGGTGCTCGGACAAAATTCCGACGGACAAAATGCCGAAGCACATTCGTCCGTCAGACATATGTCCGAGATACACTGCTTCTGACTGCACGCCGAACAACACAATCACGCAATCACGTAATTGCGTAATTGTCATCAGTAAAAAAGTGGAGAATTTAAATATATATTGTGGCTACTGAGGTAAAAAAACAACACAAACACTTAAATAAATAAATTTAAAAAAAACATATCAAATTAAAAAAATGGAGTTCATAAAGATGTGTAAAGGAGGAAGAAAAATGGTATATGAAGGTTATGCATACATTGTAGACAAAAAAAAGAAAATGTAACATATTGGAGATGTGAAAAAAAAGGTTTTTGTGGAGGAAGGCTAAAAATCATTAATGATATAATTGAAAAAGATGCATCAAATCATTCACATCCACCTAATGCAGCAAGAATTTTATCTATGAAAACAATTGAAAAAATAAAAGAAGTTGCTAAAAATTCAGAAGTAACATCAAGCATAATACAAAATTGCACATCTAATTTCCCCCTTGAAGCAGCAGGAGCTCTACCTAAAAAAGAAACTCTTGCCAGAATGGTACGTCGACATCAAACAACACCAAATGGAAACATTTTAAATGATGATTTAAGAAAAACAACCAGAGGAGAAGATTTCATCATGTACGAAAGTGAAAATTTAATCATTCTGTCTACTAAAAAAAATGTAGATCTTCTTTCAAAAAAACAACACTGGCTCTGTGACGGAACATTTGACTCAGCTCCTTTAGGTTTTCAGTTGTATACAATACATGTTTTAATAGAAGATAACCATACCATACCATTAGTATACTGCATATCAAAAAATAAAAATCAGGAAACATCATTTAATTTTTAGAATTATAAAAGAAAAAAATCCAGATATCAATCCTATATCAATTACAGTAGATTTTGAAAGAGCAGCAATAAATTGCATGACAAATTTTTTACAAAATACAATAATTTATGGATGCTTTTTCCATTTTTCCCAATGCCTGTGGAGAAAAATACAATCTTTAGGCTTAAAAATATGGTATAATAATGAAAAAATGCTCTGATCATAAAATGCTTAGAAGCATTAGCATTTGTGCCAGTGGAAGATGTAGTTGAAAGATTTAATGACTTTGTAAAATCAATAGAAAAACAAAACAGTAACATTTTATCTGAATTTTTAAATTATTTTGAAAAAACCTGGATTGGCGAACTACAACAAGGTACAAGAAGAAAACCTACTTTCGATATTACGATGTGGAACACTTTTGAAAGAACAAAACTTTTTTTTACCTAGAACAAACAACTCTCTAGAAGGATGGCACAGAGCATTTGACCAACGAATGTCTATAACCCACCCAAGCATTTGCAGACTAGTTTCAAAAATAAGAAAAGAACAAGCAGAATGGGAGTTAACAATTGAAAAAATTGATTCTGGAGTTGAACTGAGAAAACCAAAAAAAAAATATGAAATCATAAACAACAGGATAATGAAAGTTTTAGAAAAATACAGTCAATACTCAAGATTAGACTTTTTAAAGGCAATAGCACATAATATATAAGATTTACTTAAATAAATCAAGATACATTCGGCCGAGGGCAGATACAATCCAAAATTTTCTGTTACAATCAGTGACTCGGGCGCCGCAACCGCCTCTGGGAACCTATCCATGGGTCCCTACTCTCACAATGTACTTTTAGCACATAATATAATTATTATAATTATAATATTATATATTATAATTAATATGTTATATATAAGTTGATTTAATTGTCTTTTGTCAGTCCACTATTAAAAATGTTATAAATGTTATATATAAGTTGATTTAATTGTCTTTTGTCAGTCCACTATTAAAAATGTTATAAAACCGTGATTTTTAAGCTTCATTCTCACCCAGCAGTCGGATAAATGTCTTTCGGGATATTGTCCGTCGGACAAATGTCCGTCGGACAAGCGTCAGTCGGATAACAGTCCGGCCACGGTACCATACATATCTCTCAGGTAGGTTATATATGTTTTTGTGCACAGGATCTTAGGAGAGTTACATTGTTTTATATAGTAACCTATATTATATACCAAACTGCAGTGATGTTACGGTTCACAGGAACTATATAGTTAGATAGATATATCTACCACCTCTACTAGGATCTGTGTTCTAGATCTGGAATATTATATTCATGCTTTTCTCAAACATGTAACATAGGAATATGTTAAAACTGACATGATCAGCCCTGAAAGACTTAAGCACATTACAATCTCTCTATACTATTAAGTTTATACCCTACTGTCTATCTCCCCTATAAGGCTACTATAACCTGGACTAGAAAATGTATCTGGTATTATATTAGTATATAACGCCTCAGCTTTCTGCACCCTGGTTTATTCACTTAACTTCTTAAACAGGGGCATAAGATGGCACAATATAACAGATTATCGCAGATGATAGTAGGATGAGGCTTTTCTTATACTTTAGCTTCGACTATAGCATATACGGTTGCCCTAGCTTTCATAATATATTTCTACCATAATGGCCCGTCCCCCCAACTCCATCCACCCTCTAATTAAAAGTGGCTCTTGCCCACTGACTCTCCCCTTCTACCACTTAAACCATATTACAACCCACTTACACATATAGGTACGCTCACCATATATTTAACCCTTTGGTTCTTATACATTAGAAGTGACTGATTACCCTTAACCCTGGAGCCAACTGTATTCCACATACCTCAATAATAGGTTCTCCAAATCTATGAACCTATACCATAGTATGACCCGCTATACCACGTAGTACATAATTCACAGAAAAGAGGTTTCTAATATCTTTATACAGGTTACTCCTTACTGTTTTAACTGTTGTTCTACTACTAGTCAACATTAGATATTGCATGGAAAAATCTATACTTAGGGCTCCATGTACAAAGCAGCGAAAGCTGCTCTGGAGCCTTTGCGGGGCAGGTTTGCATATGCGAGCCTGCTTCCTGCAATGTAAGAAGCAGCAGTCATTAGACCGCTGCTTCCTACACCCTATGCCACCTCTTAGGTGGCGAGGCAAAATCACTGAGAGCACACTTGCTCTCGTGATTGACAGCCCCTTTAGTCGTGTGATTGGTTGCGCGATTGAAGGGGTGGGCATTACACACTCTGAGTGTGTAATGATACATACGGGCAAGCGGATCAACAGATCCGCTGCCCGTGTGTAGTGAAGGCGGCCAGACAGCTTCGCGAGTTGAGAAGCTGTCCGCCCGCCATTTAGTACATGGAGGCTTTACTGTTGTAAACTTATAATGCGACATGATATTATGTATTTAACCTGTGTAAATTGGATATGGACTGTTACACTTTCTTCCAAACTCAATAAAAAAAAATATTCAAAAAGTTGCATTTTCATTTGAATTTCAGGAAACTACTTGAAGCATACATTGTGTTAAGCTATTACAATTGCTTTTGTTTGATTTGTTGAATGCAAACAACTGGAAGTCTGTAAATGTTGACAATAAACTTGATTTGCAATAGTGGTTGAATAATATTGATTGCAACTGTACACAATGCCAACATATTTTAGGTGTCCACCAGGTTCAATAAGAGATGCACCTATCTTTGCGTAAATTAAAAGGACACTATAAGGCCATTAAATAACCTAAAGGCCATTTTTTATGTTTACACAAGTTACCTTATTAATCTGGTTGATTATTTTAACATAATTAAACCTTTAGCCTTTTTGTAATTGTATCAACTCTTAGATCCATTTGATAGAATTGTGATGTTTATTAATATTATTATTATTTTTATTATTATTAAAGGAACTTTTTTTTTTTTTTAAATATTTATTTATTGAATGCTGCCATGAAAACCATTTTACAATTTAGACATTTTACAAAGAGAAAACACAAAATCGAGTGAAAACATAATATGTCTTTGACAATCCAAAATAAAATTGATGGATACAGTATTCAACCTACATAGATGACATAATATATATACATCATTCATCCAAATTATCCATTTTGCAATAAAAGCGTACCAAAAATAAAATTAGATCTTCTTTGGACCTTGGCAGCACGTTTTATGCATGAAGTTAAAAGGAAAAAAAAGCAAAAAGGAAAAGGGCGAGAAGGGGGAAAGAGAGAGAGAGAGAAAAAAAAAAAAAAAAAAAAAAGAAGGGGGCTCCAACTCCTGCTCTCCTCCCCATCCCGCTGTCGTTCCCCATACCACTGGGATACCTGTCATGACCATTTCCTTATCATACTTCTCATATCTATTTAGATTTATCTACCTATGACTAGAAACCCACTCGTGTGGGAAGTCGCCTAACAGTACCAAATCATAAAAACATTCAGAACTTAAGAATGGGTATAATATAGTCTTTTGTATATCTTCCGAAAATATCTTGATTATTGGTAACCATCCCAATAAAAAAAATTTGATTCCTCGTTCATTTGCCTCTCTGAGATGAAAAGATTCAAAAATTATCTGCATATGAACCATTTTAATGAATACTGAAAAACCTGGCATTTTTTTGGACTTCCACTTTTTTAAAATTAAGTATCTAACCAGTAATATACAGGGAGTGCAGAATTATTAGGCAAGTTGTATTTTTGAGGATTCATTTTATTATTGAACAACAACCATGTTCTCAATGAACCCAAAAAACTCATTAATATCAAAGCTGAATAGTTTTGGAAGTAGTTTTTAGTTTGCTTTTAGTTATAGCTATTTTAGGGGGATATCTGTGTGTGCAGGTGACTATTACTGTGCATAATTATTAGGCAACTTAACAAAAAACAAATATATACCCATTTCAATTATTTATTTTTACCAGTGAAACCAATATAACATCTCAACATTCACAAATATACATTTCTGACATTCAAAAACAAAACAAAACAAATCAGTGACCAATATAGCCACCTTTCTTTGCAAGCACACTCAAAAGCCTGCCATCCATGGATTCTGTCAGTGTTTTGATCTGTTCACCATCAACATTGCGTGCAGCAGCAACCACAGCCTCCCAGACACTGTTCAGAGAGGTGTACTGTTTTCCCTCCTTGTAAATCTCACATTTGATGATGGACCACAGGTTCTCAATCGGGTTCAGATCAGGTGAACAAGGAGACCATGTCATTAGATTTTCTTCTTTTATACCCTTTCTTGCCAGCCACGCTGTGGAGTACTTGGACGTGTGTGATGGAGCATTGTCCTGCATGAAAATCATGTTTTTCTTGAAGGATGCAGACTTCTTCCTGTACCACTGCTTGAAGAAGGTGTCTTCCAGAAACTGTCAGTAGGACTGGGAGTTGAGCTTGACTCCATCCTCAACCCGAAAAGGCCCCACAAGCTCATCTTTGATGATACCAGCCCAAACCAGTACTCCACCTCCACCTTGCTGGCGTCTGAGTCGGACTGGAGCTCTCTGCCCTTTACCAATCCAGCCACAGGCCCATCCATCTGGCCCATCAAGACTCACTCTCATTTCATCAGTCCATAAAACATTAGAAAAATCAGTCTTGAAATATTTCTTGGCCCAGTCTTGACGTTTCAGCTTGTGTGTCTTGTTCAGTGATGGTCGTCTTTCAGCCTTTCTTACCTTGGCCATGTCTCTGAGTATTGCACACCTTGTGCTTTTGGGCACTCCAGTGATGTTGCAGCTCTGAAATATGGCCAAACTGGTGGCAAGTGGCATCTTGGCAGCTGCACGCTTGACTTTTCTCAGTTCATGGGCAGTTATTTTGCGCCTTGGTTTTTCCACACGCTTCTTGCGACCCTGTTGACTACTTTGAATGAAACGCTTGATTGTTCGATGATCACGCTTCAGAAGCTTTGCAATTTTAAGAGTGCTGCATCCCTCTGCTAGATATCTCACTATTTTTGACTTTTCTGAGCCTGTCAAGTCCTTCTTTTGACCCATTTTGCCAAAGGAAAGGAAGTTGCCTAATAATTATGCACACCTGATATAGGGTGTTGATGTCATTAGACCACACCCCTTCTCATTACAGAGATGCACATCACCTAATATGCTTAATTGGTAGTAGGCTTTCGAGCCTATACAGCTTGAAGTAAGACAACATGCATAAAGAGGATGATGTGGTCAAAATACTCATTTGCCTAATAATTCTGCACTCCCTGTAATTGTATTTAAGATCTTATTTTGTAAAGCTGCTCCTTGACTGGAACGGTCCGTTAGGAATAGAATGTCTTCTACATCTAAATAGATATTAGATTGATACAATCTATTTATCCAGAAGACAACCCTCTTCCAAAATTGACCAATCCTGGGACATTGCCAGAACATACGTAAGATATCTGCACTTCTAGAAGTACATCTTGGACAAAAGAAGTCCTGACCGGGATACATTTTAGCCATTTTCCCTGGCGTACAATAAAAATTATTAATGAGTTTCATGTGGCTTTCTTTCCAGCTTATTGGAATACAGCATTTATTCAGTGATTTACAACTGTCTCTTAATGTGTCATGATCTATAACTAGCATTAAAGATCTCCATTTTACACTTAGTTTATCCAAAAAGGAATCACTTTGTTTAGCAAGCATAATACTATATAGTAGTGATATTGAGGGCGCTTTGACCTGGGCAACGACCATAACAGACCTAATCTCCGACCAAGCGACCATCTCACTGCCACTCCATCTCTTAGATGTTATAAAATGGTGCACTTGCAAATATGCGTATAAGCTATTACTGGATAAGTCGTACTGGGATTTCAAGTTGTCAAAAGATATGATTTGTCTCTCCTCTGTAAAAAATTGACCAACTAACTTAAGATTTTTGCTAAACCAATCTCTATATATCCCCTGGTTGTATCCAGGAGGAAATTCAGGATTACCTATTAAGGGTAGATATTCTGAATATGAATAACCTATATTGATTAATGAACAAAATTTTTGCCATGCAAGAATAATATTTTGTATAGATATTAGCCTCTTTAAATTATTCAGGATTTCTTTGGATTGAATATGTAATAAGGCTTTGAGTGAAAGAGGGGCAACTAGGACATTCTCCATTTCTGGAGTTGAAAACCAGCAAGTTTCTATAAGCCAATCCAGTGCAATTTTACTCAAAGCTGCAATATTATAAAATCTTACATTAGGTAATGCTAGACCAGTAGCTTCGCGTGGTTGCATCAATTTTTCTATTGCAATACGCGGTTTCTTTTTATTCCAGATAAATTTAGAGAAACTGGAATTCAATTTCTGTATGTCTTTTTTATTTAAGATTAGTGGGAGATTTTGAAATAAGAACAGAAGCCGAGGAAAGACTATTGTCTTAATAAGGTTTACTCTGGCAGACATTGATAACGGGAATACAGCCCAGAGTTTCAGATCAGAATAAATTTTCTGTAATAAAGGATAGAAATTAAGACCGTACCATTTTAAGGGATTTCTATGAAGGAAGATTCCAAGATATCTAAGAGACTCCACCTCTCTGAACTCCAAATTGACGAAAGGACAACCTGTTTTTTGAATCCACATTAACTCACTTTTATTATAATTTACTTTATAACCAGAAAAAGAACTGAAAAAATTCAAGCAATCTATTACTATGGGAATAGCCCTATGTGTATTATATAAACATATAAGTATATCATCCGCATATAAAAAGGTTTTAAGGACTGTCTTACCGATAGTAATCCCTTCTACGATGTCCCTTAATCTTATTGCCAGTGGTTCCAATGCTAAATTAAAAAGTAGAGGGGATAACGGGCAGCCTTGCCTAGTACCCTTTTTCAGTTTGATCCCTGGAGTTAAATTGTTATTAATAAGCAAGTATGATATTGGAAACTGATAAATATTACGGATAAACCGCAAAAAATGATTTTTAAACCCAAATTTTCCAAGAACCTCAAATAGATACTTCCATTCAATAGAGTCGAAAGCTTTAACTGCATCTAGTGTTAAAAGCGCGCAGCCATGATTAAATTGCCTACCCGTCTTTTGGCTTATATTCCAAATATAGTCTAATAAGGTTATCACTCTCCAAATATTTTTAGATGCATTTCTTGAGACCATAAACCCCGTCTGATCTGTGTGTATAACTTCATCAAGACCTAACATTAATCTAGATGCTAAAATAGAAGATAATATTTTGTAATCCGTGTTAAGTACGGAAATTGGCCTGTATGAGGCTGGATCCTCCGCATCTTTACCCTTTTTAAGAATTAGAGAAATATTAGCAGCTGCAAAATATTCTGACGGTGGATTACTATTTATGAAATAACTGTTAAATAGTTTTTCTAATGTGGGTTTGATCTCTTCTGCCAATATTTTATAGTATTCTACAGGTAGGCAATCTGGTCCAGCAGCTTTGTTTAGCTTTTTTATTTTAGGTGTCCACCAGGTTCAATAAGAGATGCACCTATCTTTGCGTAAATTAAAAGGACACTATAAGGCCATTAAATAACCTAAAAGCCATTTTTTATGTTTACACAAGTTACCTTATTAATCTTGTTCATTATTTTAACATAATTAAACCTTTAGCCTTTTTGTAATTGTATCAACTCTTAGATCCATTTGATAGAATTGTGATGTTTATTAATATTATTATTATTATTTTTATTATTATTAAAGGAACTTTATGTTTTGTTGGTAGAACATTAAAGAATTTAATACATTTACAGACTTTATAAGCCTCATAAACTTTGCTTTTAAACCATGCACCTTTTTATGACTCCATCCACAATGCTTTCCAGTTTATTTATATTATTTATTTTTTTAGTCTGACAGATTTATTTTATCAGTCCATTATTTGTTTATATGGCAGATCATTTTTCCAACCAATACTTTACCTGTTGTATACATCATAAAAGATGAATTTGTAAATACATGCAATCTACTTTTACTAATATCATATTTGTTAACTAGTATGTTGATTCAAGACTAATTTTAACAGCAGTTTAAATAAAAAACAGACTTTCCAGTATAAAAATAAAATTGCCTAATTTGATAGAGCATTTTGTTTTTCAGATTGCTTTATTTGGCTATGCTTATGTATGTAGTCAAAGTCATAAATACAATAAATATAAGATATAATTACTGAATAAATGTGGTACCAATTAGTGACAAACAAATGTATACTAATTACAAAGTGTTACCTATATAAAATGTAAGCCAATCAGCAAAATACCACAAGATAAATCATACAATGGAGCAAATATAATATGTGTTAATCCAATCATTGAAAAAGCTGACTGATACCAGCGAAATGTATGTCAGATGTTTCTGGAGAAATATGGACATTTGTGTCATTATTGTGATATCCCAGAAGGGGATACAAAGGCGCGCTGTTTGTTCATGGGATCTAAACACAAGATTCACAGGATTTAACTGAGATGCTGACATAGGCTCACAGCTGTTACGATTAGAACAAACTTCAGTCAGTATTGCACAAGATTGATAAAACATCTCATTCAGTAAAATACATAGTTGTATAAAGCAGCCCGCGAGCCAACATAGACTCACCGCTGTTACAAATAAAAAAACATATGGTGCATAAAAATATGGTGCATAAAAATATATACATGAGCAACAAATGTATTCATAGGATCTAAACATAGAAAACCTCTGAAATGTTACTTCTCAGAGAGAGGTTATTATCTGATCTATCTAGTTCTGTTTTAATCTACCAATGGATGTGTTTTGAATGAAACAGAGTGATATTTCAGACTATTCACTGTGAAGAGTTACAACTGTGAAAGACTTTGAAATATGATGTAATGTATATGTGTATGTATCAAAATGCAGCTTTTGATGTGTGTGTATGAGTTAGGCTAGTTTCCTTCTTTATTTTCTTAAAGGAATGCTGCCCCGTAAGTCCTATTAGATTTGGCATATTGTTGTAAATGGTACTCATGTCTGCTTCCTTTCCTGGTGGCTTTTGACTGAGCTCAAGTGTGTTGATTAATGCTTATAATATACGTTGTGAAATTATTCTGTAATTAAGTCCTTGTATTTTAATAAATTTGTTTTAAGTTTTACTTTGGAGTTCCTGATTATCCATTAGAGCCGAGGTGTTTTTTACCTGACAGTCTTTGTATTTAGAGTTGATTTACAGCTCATAAAAATAGTGAGGAGAGGACCTATCCAACCTATAAACTGTTTAAACAGAATTCACTATTGTGTGTTTCTCTTCCTCTCCCTGTGAGGTTTAAAAACACTACTGCAAACAAGTTGTGGGGAGATTTTCTTCTCTGAGCCCATGTTTCTGCTGATTTATATTGGACTTCCTATATATCCTTATCTTTCGGGTTGTATACATGTAAGTTTTTGGATTTAATCCAAGGTTCATAGGTATCTGTAAATAGAGACAATAGAAACGTATAGGCCTAGAAATCTCACAATATTGCATAGTAAACATTCTTAAATGAAAGAAGGAAATAAAGTGACTGCATATGCATATATAGAGACTCAGGAGATTCTGTGTGTCATTTTTTTAGAGTAACCATATGATGGTTGAGTCACAGGGGGGTAGTTATCAAGCCGTCTACTTTTCTGGCTTCGCCGGCCCAATACGCCCGCCTAAGCTCGCCTCACATCGCCGCAGCGGACCTGAAAAAGTACGCCTAAGTTATCAAATAAAGCTGTCAAAAAGCCGCGGGGCGATGAGCAGCGGACTCTGACAGTTATCACTCATCCGATCTCGCTGCCCTTCGGCTTTTTCCCAGCTTTATTGCTAGCCTGTCACTAAGCACTCAAACTAAACTACACTGTTCTATCCCTATACCGGCGCCCCCGGAGCCCCCGCAACTAAATAAAGTTACTAACCCCTAAACAGCCGCTCCTAGACCCTGCCGCAACTCTTATAAATGTATTAACCCCTAAACCGCCGCTCCTGGACACCGCTGCCACCTACAGTATACCTAGTAACCCCTATCCTGCCCCCCCTACACCGTCGCCCTCTATTATAAAATTATTAACCCCTATCCTGCTGATCCCGCACCTCTCCGCAACTAAATAAATAGTTTAACCCCTAAACCGCAGCTCCCTGAACCCGCCGCAACCTATATTAAACCTATTAACCCCTATCCTGCCCCCCCTACACCGTCGCCACCTATAATAAATTTAATAACCCCTAATCTGCCCCCCCTACACCGTCGCCACCTATAATAAATTTATTAACCCCTAATCTAACCCCCACTACACCGCCGCCACTGTAATAAAATTATTAACCCCTAAACCTAAGTCTAACCCTAACGCCCCCCTAACTTAAATATTAATTAAATAAATCTAAATAAATTAACTCTTATTAACTAAATGAATCCTATTTAAAACTAAATACTTATCTTTAAAATAAACCCTAATATAGCTACAATATAAATAATAATTATATTCTAGCTATCTTAGGATTTATTTGTATTTTACAGGCAACTTTCAATTTATTTTAACCAGGTACAATAGCTATTAAATAGTTATTAACTATTTAATAGCTTACCTAGCTAAAATAAAGAGAAATGTACCTGTTAAATAAATCCTAACCTAAGTTACAATTACACCTAACACTACACTATACTTTAATTAATTATTCCTATTTAAAAATAAATACTTACCTGTAAAATAAACCCTAAGATAGCTACAATATAATTAATAATTATATTATAGCTATCTTAGGATTTATATTTATTTTACAGGTAACTTTGTATTTATTTTAGCTAGTTAGAATAGTTATTAAATAGTTATTAACTATTTAATAACTACCTAGCTAAAAGAAATACAAAATTACCTGTAAAATAAATCCTAACTTAAGTTACAATTAAACCTAATACTACACTATCATTAAATTAAATAAACTACCTACAAATAACTACAATTAAATACAATTACATAAACTAACTAAAGTACAAAAAATAAAAAAAGCTAAGTTACAAAAAATAAAAAAATAAGTTACAAACATGTTAAAAATATTACAACAATTTTAAGCTACTTACACCTAATCTAAGCCCCCTAATAAAATAACAAACCCCCCCAAAATAAAAAAATGCCCTACCCTATTCTAAATTAAATACATTTCAAAGCTCTTTTACCTTACCAGCCCTTAAAAGGGCCATTTGTGGGGGCATGCCCCAAAGAAAACAGCTCTTTTGCCTGTAAAAGAAAAATACAACCCCCCCCAACATTAAAACCCACCACCCACATACCCCTAATCTAACCCAAACCCCCCTTACAAAAACCTAACACTAATCCCCTGAAGATCATCCTACCTTTAGTTGTCTTCACTCAGCCGAGCCACCGATGGAACTGAAGAGGACATCCGGAGCGGAAGAAGTTAATCCTCCAAGCGGCGCTGAAGAAATCTTCCATCCGATGAAGTCATCATCCAGGCGGCGCTGAAGAAAAGTATACGATCCGGCCGATGTCATCTTCAAAGAGGCGCTGAAGAGGTCTTCTATCCGGGCGAAGTCATCTTCCAAGCCGGGTCTTGAATCTTCCTTCCGCCGACGCGGAACCACCTTCTTCACCGACGGACTACGACGAATGATGGCTCCTTTAAGGGACGTCATCCAAGATGGCGTCCCCTCAATTCCGATTGGCTGATAGGATTCTATCAGCCAATCGGAATTAAGGTAGGAAAATTCTGATTGGCTGATGGAATCAGCCAATCAGATTCAAGTTCAATCCGATTGGCTGATCCAATCAGCCAATCAGATTGAGCTCGCATTCTATTGGCTGATCGGAAAAGCCAATAGAATGCGAGCTCAATCTGATTGGCTGATTCTATCAGCCAATCAGATTTTTCCTACCTTAATTCCGATTGGCTGATAGAATCCTATCAGCCAATCGGAATTGAGGGGACGCCATCTTGGATTACGTCCCTTAAAGGAGCCGTCATTCATCGTAGTCCGTTGGTGAAGAAGGTGGTTCCGCGTCGGCGCAAGGAAGATTCAAGACCCGGCTTGGAAGATGACTTCGCCTGGATAGAAGACCTCTTCAGCGCCTCTTTGAAGATGACATCGGCCGGATCGAAGACTTTTCTTCAGCGCCGCCTGGATGATGACTTCATCGGATGGAAGATTTCTTCAGCGCCGCTTGGAGGATTAACTTCTTCCGCTCCGGATGTCCTCTTCAGTTCCATCGGTGGCTCGGCTGAGTGAAGACAACTAAAGGTAGGATGATCTTCAGGGGATTAGTGTTAGGTTTTTGTAAGGGGGGTTTGGGTTAGATTAGGGGTATGTGGGTGGTGGGTTTTAATGTTGGGAGGGTTGTATTTTTCTTTTACAGGCAAAAGAGCTGTTTTCTTTGGGGCATGCCCCCACAAATGGCCCTTTTAAGGGCTGGTAAGGTAAAAGAGCTTTGAAATGTATTTAATTTAGAATAGGGTAGGGCATTTTTTTATTTTGGGGGGTTTGTTATTTTATTAGGGGGCTTAGATTAGGTGTAAGTAGCTTAAAATTGTTGTAATATTTTTAACATGTTTGTAACTTATTTTTTTATTTTTTGTAACTTAGCTTTTTTTATTTTTTGTACTTTAGTTAGTTTATGTACTTGTATTTAATTGTAGTTATTTGTAGGTAGTTTATTTAATTAATTTAATGATAGTGTAGTATTAGGTTTAATTGTAACTTAAGTTAGGATTTATTTAACAGGTACATTTCTCTTTATTTTAGCTAGGTAAGCTATTAAATAGTTCATAACTATTTAATAGCTATTGTACCTGGTTAAAATAAATTGAAAGTTGCCTGTAAAATACAAATAAATCCTAAGATAGCTAGAATATAATAATTATTTATATTGTAGCTATATTAGGGTTTATTTTAAAGGTAAGTATTTAGTTTTAAATAGGATTCATTTAGTTAATAAGAGTTAATTTATTTAGATTTTTTTAATTAATATTTAAGTTAGGGGGGCGTTAGGGTTAGGGTTAGACTTAGGTTTAGGGGTTAATAATTTTATTACAGTGGCGGCGGCGTAGTGGGGGGCAGGATAGGGGTTAATAAATTTATTATAGGTGGCGACGGTGTAGGGGGGGCAGATTAGGGGTTAATAAATTTATTATAGGTGGCAACGGTGTAGGGGGGGCAGGATAGGGGTTAATACATTTAATATAGGTTGCGGCGGGTTCAGGGAGCGGCGGTTTAGGGGTTAATACATTTATTATAGTTGCGGTGGGCTCCGGGAGCGGCGGTTTAGGGGTTCATATGTATAGAGTAGCTTGCGGTGGGCTCCGGGAGCGGCGGTTTAGGGGGTAATAACTTTATTTAGTTGCGGCGGTGTAGGGGGGACAGATTAGTGGTGTTTAGACTCGGGGTACATGTTAGGGTGTTAGGTGTAGACAGCTCCCATAGAAATCAATGGGATGTCTGTCAGCAGCGAACTTGTACTTTCGCTATGGTCAGACTCCCATTGATTCCTATGGGATCCGCCGCCTCTAGGGGTGGCGGATTGAAAACCAGGTACGCTGGGCCGTAAAAGTGCCGAGCGTACCTGCTAGTTTTTTGATAACTAGCAAAAGTAGTGAGAATGTGCCGCACTTGTGTGCGGAACATCTGGAATGACGTAAGAATCGATCTGTGTCGGACTGAGTCCGGCGGATCGATGCTTACGTCACAAAATTCTACTTTTGCCGGTCTCGAGCCTTTGATAACTAAGGCGTATCAGCCTCGCCACAAATACGCTGCGGAATTCCAGCGTATTTGAGGTTGACGGCTTGATAACTAGGCCCCACAGTCTCTTACTTTAGCCACCCTTGTGACATTGCAGTAGACTCGATGAATCTGACACATGTTTTGTCCAAGAAGATTTCTTAAGGATATCATTATAGTTAATCATTCCTTATATGGTAACTCTTTAGTGATTGTTTGATTTCATTAACTGTCCATCCTTATAAATTAATATTGGTTAAAACATCCTTTATAAGGACAAAGTTTTAAAGAGGAATTTTTAAACTAACCTTTGAATATTAAAAAAAGATAAACATGTTGCAACATATTATAAGAAAATTATAACAACTTTTTAAGGCATGCTTTTAATATATTTTACACTTGTATAACATTCAAAAATAAAGAATAAAATAAAAGTAAAATATATAGAAGTAAAATAGGTCAAAACCAATTGGAATGACAGATCATACCTAATAAAATCAATAAAAAATATTAAAAATATTATAAAAAATGCCCATAGTAAGACTGTTATATAGATAAATTCAACTATATACTGCTATATTGAAACCCTTGGGGATAAGCAAATCTAACTGGAAGATCCACTGTATCTGCAATAGTAATTTTACATGTGTAATTACTCCCCTTCAATATGGAAGTAATTTTTATTACCAAATAATATTAAATCAGATGAGCCCATTTCATGTATTTTATCAAAGTGAAGTGTCAAATTATGTTTAAGTAATCCTTTCTTTATATTAAAAGTATATACACAGAGAGAAGCAAACTCACAGGAGTGAACAACCGTCTCAATATCATTGTTTTTTCTTTTTCTTATTTATATTAAAAATATGTTCACCTAATCTAGATTTCAGAGAGCGTGAAGTATGACCCACTTACTGTTGGATACAAGGGGATTGTAAAACATAGATAACATTTTAACTGTGCCATGTTATAACATCCTTAATCATGTTATTATGAACAGTTGATGTAAATGTATTTATACTTATATATTTTTTATTCTTGATGAAGGCTTTACATCCTGTACAATCCCCATATCTAAAAAAAAATGACCTCCACTTTTTAACTAAATTCTTTGTGGTTCTGTGTCTGTAAAAATTATGACCTGTGCTGTAAATGACCCAGACAGGATCTCTCATACATGAAGTAATTAAATACCCTGGGTGACTTGAAGGTAGATTTGTATTGTAGAAAAAATATAGTGGTGAAACCAACTATGGAATTGTATACAAATTAGCACTCCTCACCATGAATACCGCAAATATCTGATGTGCTTCAAGGTGTAAAGCACTACAAGGAATAAGATGAATCGGTAGGTGTATAAACACTTAATGATAGCAGGTTAGGTTCCTCAATAAGGACACTCGGTGGTTAAAAATATAGGAAAAACATTAAAAACAGATAGTCAGAAACAGAATATATGTCACCTATAAAGACAGATTCAGCACAATTCCCGTGACACTAAAGGGGCTAGTATAAACACTATCACTGTTAATAGTAAGTCGAACTATGGTCACAGAATGGCTCTCTCTGCATTGGATGGCTAACAAATGTTATTGCATGATGCCCCAATATTGAGGCATCACTTCAATAACATGAAAGTGGCTGGAAGCGATCAGGATCGCTTCCACTGCTTAGAAACACCAATGACGTACAGGGTACGTCCTTGGTCGTTAAGGACCTTTTTTTGTAGGACGTACCCTGTACGTCGTTGGTCGTTAAGGGGTTAAATATTAAAGCATTGTATATATCTATAGACTAAAATGTATTTAATGATGCTTTCTATTATTTTAAACATAAACATATATTTTCAAATATATATTTGTTTGAAATAATAGCAAGCAAACATTAAATACCTTTTAAGATATCTACAATACTCTTATCTACATTGTAAATGACAATGCATAGTTTGTCATTGAGATGTGGTAAATGCTGGAGGTTCACCAAAACCTCACCGGCCTAGCCAGACTCCTGAAACTCATTGCCGGACTATAATTGCCCTAGTCCGTCGCTTATTAAAAGGGGTCCCTCATTCCTTCCAAAAGGTAGCACCCCCAAACAAGTGGTATCCCTAGGTGCCTCATTAAATTGATGCCAACATAGTAGAAGGGTAACTTGATCCCCTTCACATTGCTCGATTGGCGGACCGGGGATCAATTCCGGTTTGGTGCTGAGCTCCAGGAGCCCGGCAAGGTTTTGTCAGCCTTCCTGCGAAAGCTCACCAGCGTTTGATCACATCTCTGTGACACATAATTTATACATTGAATATATTTTAATGACATAGTTATAATGAGGAGCTTTATTATTTAGAATAGTTTATTATAGCAAGGTATTTTGCTAACAGTAGTTAGTATGTGGAAGTTAACTGGGGTGTCCCAGGGGAGTGTAGGTTAGACATTAAGTAAGTGTAGGTGGTATTAGGGACATAACTGGGCATTCCAGGGGGTGTAGGTAAGGCGTGATGTAGGTGTAGGCGGTCAGGTGGAGTTCACTAGGCGGTGCAGGTTGAGTGCAGGTTAGCTCTGACGTAAGTGTAAGCAGACAGTGGGAGGTAGCGGGGAGTTGCAGGGGGAGTGTAGGTTAGGCGTGACATAGTTATAGGTGTTAAGAGGGAGTTTGCAGGGAGTGCTAATGGGAGTAGCCTGCACTTTGATTCTCACACATTGAAAAAAGATCTATATGTTCGAATCCGTGAAGTTCAGGTTGCAAGGAAGGTAGCGGCCATATGTGTCTCGCCAGCCTTCAGGTGTCGAGACTACATCGCCTGAGGTAGTTAGTGTAGGTGTAATTAAACTTAGGTCCCCACAGCAATATTTGGATTGTGCCTACATAAAGAATAATTTTAGTTTCAGTGATCGCACTGGCTGTGCCGTGTAAGCACACTTGAAATAGGCCCCCCACGGCCGCAGAGATATGCTGATGAGCAGCGATGTTGACATCACACTCCCAATAACTTCTATTGGAGAAACATCGCCACTTAACAGCATTGCTCGGACACACTCCTTCTCTTTGAACATCTCGACAGACTTGAATATCGGGTCTTAACAGAGAGAACAATTGAAAATGATCATCTGTCCAACACCCTCGCTGGTAGATTTATTTATAAATCCTCTTGTTTACATAACTTTTCTATAACCAACTTAAAGGGATATGAAACCAAAAAATTTTATTTCATGATTTGGAAAGAACATGCAATTTTAAACAACTTTCTATTTTACTTCTATTATCTAATTTGCTTAATTCTCTTAATATTCTTTGCTTCGTGTGATTGGCTCACCCGTGTGCATTGCTATTTCTTAAACAAAGAATATGTAGACAATGAAGCAAAATAGATAATAGAAGTAAATTGGAATCTTGTTTAAAATTGTATTCTCTATCTGAATCATGAAAGAAAATTGTTGGGTTTAATGTCCCGTTAAGTATTACAATGTTCAGTATTGGTGGTGATACAACAGGCAAAACCAGCTATTTCAAATGGCAAAATCAAGTTAAATATACATGTAAACAATAAAATACACTCTAGAAGGTAAAATGGATAATTGAGAACACACTCCAATTTACTTCTATTATGTAATTTGCTTCATTCTTCACATATCCTTTGTTGAAGAAATAGTGATGCATATCGGTGAGCCAATCACGAGGCATCTATCTGCAGCCACCAATCAGCAGCTGCTGAGCCTATTTAGATATGCTTTTCAACAAAGGATAGGAGAATTAAGCAAATTAGATACTTGTAGTAAGTTGGAAAGTTGTTTAAAATTGTACTCTCTTTCTAAATCATGAAAGGGTTTCATGTACCTTTAAAGGAGATTTAAAAAAAAAACACAGTACATTGTCCTTTTAACCTTTTGGCTAACTCATAAGTGGTAGATTAAAGGGACAGTCAAGTCCAAAAAAAACCTTTCATGATTTAAATAGGGAATGTAATTTTAAAAAAACTTTCCAATTTACTTTTATCACCAATTTTGCTTTGTTCTCTTGGTATTCTTAGTTGAAAGCTAAACCTAATAGGTTCATATGCTAATTTCTTAGACCTTGAAGATTGCCTCTAATCTGAATGTATTTTGACCATTAGAGGGCATTAGTTCACGTGTTTCATATAGATAACATTAAGCTAATGCATGTGAAGTTACCCTGGAGTGAGCACTGATTGGCTAAAATACAAGTCTGTCAAAAGAACTGAAATAAGGGGGCAGTTTACAGAAGCATAGATACAAGGTAATCACAGAGGTAAAAAGGGTATTTCTATAACAGTGTTGGTTATGCAAAACTGGGGAATAGGTAATAAAGGGATTATCTTTCTTTTTAAAGAAGTTGACTGTCTCTTTAAAAACACCCTGACCAGATTCAACCTGGAAGTTTGATAGCCTCTGATCTTGTGCAATTGTTTGATCAAGAGCAGGGAGCTAATCTTGTACAAGTGCCATGATCCAGGGCACACAAGTTCCCAACCATGGAATATGATAAATAGGGCACTAAGGGTCTAATACTTTTGAGGGAGTTAAACACATAGTAAAAGAAGGAAATTTGTTAAAAAATAAAGGCCTAGATTTAGAGTTTGGCGTTAGCCGTGAAAACCAGCGTTAGAGGCTCCTAACGCTGGTTTTAGGCTACCGCCGGTATTTGGAGTCACTCAAAATAGGGTCTAACGCTCACTTTTCAGCCGCGACTTTTCCATACCGCAGATCCCCTTACGTCAATTGCGTATCCTATCTTTTCAATGGGATCTTTCTAACTCCGGTATTTAGAGTCGTGTCTGAAGTGAGCGTTAGACATCTAACGACAAAACTCCAGCCGCAGGAAAAAAGTCAGTAGCTAAGAGCTTTCTGGGCTAACGCCGGTTTATAAAGCTCTTAACTACTGTACTCTAAAGTACACTAACACCCATAAACTACCTATGTACCCCTAAACCGAGGTCCCCCCACATCGCCGACACTCGAATAATTTTTTTTAACCCCTAATCTGCCGACCGCCACCTACGTTATCCTTATGTACCCCTAATCTGCTGCCCCTAACACCGCCGACCCCTATAATATATTTATTAACCCCTAATCTGCCCCCCACAACGTCGCCTCCACCTGCCTACACTTATTAACCCCTAATCTGCCGACCGCAAAGCGCCGCCACCTACGTTATCCTTATGTACCCCTAATCTGCTGCCCCTAACACCGCCGACCCCTATATTATATTTATTAACCCCTAATCTGCCCCCCACAACGTCGCCTCCACCTGCCTACACTTATTAACCCCTAATCTGCCGAGCGGACCTGAGCGCTACTATGATAAAGTTATTAACCCCTAATCTGCCTCACTAACCCTATAATAAATAGTATTAACCCCTAATCTGCCCTCCCTAACATCGCCGACACCTAACTTCAATTATTAACCCCTAATCTGCCGACCGGAGCTCACCGCTATTCTAATAAATGGATTAACCCCTAAAGCTAAGTCTAACCCTAACACTAACACCCCCCTAAGTTAAATATAATTTAAATCTAACAAAATTAATTAACTCTTATTAAATAAATTATTCCTATTTAAAGCTAAATACTTACCTGTAAAATAAATCCTAATATAGCTACAATATAAATTATAATTATATTGTAGCTATTTTAGGATTAATATTTATTTTACAGGTAACTTTGTATTTATTTTAACCAGGTACAATAGCTATTAAATAGTTAAGAACTATTTAATAGCTAAAATAGTTAAAATAATTACAAATGTACCTGTAAAATAAATCCTAACCTAAGTTACAATTAAAACTAACACTATACTATCAATAAATTAATTAAATAAAATACCTACAATTACCTACAATTAACCTAACACTACACTATCAATAAATTAATTAAATAAACTACCTACAATTAACCTAACACTACACTATCAATAAATTAATTAAATACAATTCCTACAAATAAATACAAATAAATAAACTTGCTAAAGTACAAAAAATAAAAAAGAACTAAGTTACAAAAAATTAAAAAATATCTACAAACATAAGAAAAATATTACAACAATTTTAAACTAATTACACCTACTCTAAGCCCCCTAATAAAACAACAAAGCCCCCCAAAATAAAAAATGCCCTACCCTATTCTAAATTACTAAAGTTAAAAGCTCTTTTACCTTACCAGCCCTGAACAGGGCCCTTTGCGGGGCATGCCCCAAGAAGTTCAGCTCTTTTGCCTGTAAAAAAAAAACATACAATACCCCCCCCCAACATTACAACCCACCACCCACATACCCCTAATCTAACCCAAACCCCCCTTAAATAAACCTAACACTATGCCCCTGAAGATCATCCTACCTTGTCTTCACCTCACCAGGTATCACCGATCTGTCCTGGCTCCAAAATCTTCATCCAACCCAAGCGGGGGTTGGCGATCCATCATCTGGTGCCTGAAGAGGTCCAGAAGAGGCTCCAAAGTCTTCATCCTATCCGGGAAGAAGAGGCGATCCGGACCGGCAACCATCTTGATCCAAGTGGCATCTTCTATCTTCATCCGATGACGACCGGCTCCATCCTGAAGACCTCCACCGCGGACCCATCTTCTTCCGGCGACGTCCAACTGCAAAATGACGGTTCCTTTAAGGAACGTCATCCAAGATGGCGTCCCTCGACTTCCCATTGGCTGATAGGATTCTATCAGCCAATCGGAATTAAGGTAGGAATATTCTGATTGGCTGATGGAATCAGCCAATCAGAATCAAGTTCAATCCGATTGGCTGATCCAATCAGCCAATCAGATTGAGCTCGCATTCTATTGGCTGTTCCGATCAGCCAATAGAATGCGAGCTCAATCTGATTGGCTGATTGGATCAGCCAATCGGATTGAACTTGATTCTGATTGGCTGATTCCATCAGCCAATCAGAATATTCCTACCTTAATTCCGATTGGCTGATAGAATCCTATCAGCCAATCGGAATTCGAGGGACGCCATCTTGGATGACGTCCCTTAAAGGAACCGTCATTCTGCAGTTGGACGTCGCCGGAAGAAGATGGGTCCGCGGTGGAGGTCTTCAGGATGGAGCCGGTCGTCATCGGATGAAGATAGAAGATGCCGCTTGGATCAAGATGGTTACCGGTCCGGATCGCCTCTTCTTCCCAGATAGGATGAAGACTTTGGAGCCTCTTCTGGACCTCTTCAGACACCGGATGATGGATCGCCAACCCCCGCTTGGGTTGGATGAAGATTTTGGAGCCAGGACGGATCGGTAATACCTGGTGAGGTGAAGACAAGGTAGGATGATCTTCAGGGGCTTAGTGTTAGGTTTATTTAAGGGGGGTTTGGGTTAGATTAGGGGTATGTGGGTGGTGGGTTGTAATGTTGGGGGGGGGTATTGTATGTTTTTTTTTTACAGGCAAAAGAGCTGAACTTCTTGGGGCATGCCCCGCAAAGGGCCCTGTTCAGGGCTGGTAAGGTAAAAGAGCTTTTAACTTTAGTAATTTAGAATAGGGTAGGGCATTTTTATTTTGGGGGGCTTTGTTGTTTTATTAGGGGGCTTAGAGTAGGTGTAATTAGTGTAAAATTGTTGTAATATTTTTCTAATGTTTGTAGATATTTTTTTATTTTTTGTAACTTAGTTCTTTTTTATTTTTTGTACTTTAGCAAGTTTATTTATTTGTATTTATTTGTAGGAATTGTATTTAATTAATTTATTGATAGTGTAGTGTTAGGTTAATTGTAGGTAATTGTAGGTATTTTATTTAATTAATTTATTGATAGTATAGTGTTAGTTTTAATTGTAACTTAGGTTATTTTACAGGTAAATTTGTAATTATTTTAACTATTTTAGCTATTAAATAGTTCTTAACTATTTAATAGCTATTGTACCTGGTTAAAATAAATACAAAGTTACCTGTAAAATAAATATTAATCCTAAAATAGCTACAATATAATTATAATTTATATTGTAGCTATATTAGGATTTATTTTACAGGTAAGTATTTAGCTTTAAATAGGAATAATTTATTTAATAAGAGTTAATTTATTTCGTTAGATTTAAATTATATTTAACTTAGGGGGGTGTTAGTGTTAGGGTTAGATTTAGCTTTAGGGGTTAATCCATTTATTAGAATAGCGGTGAGCTCCGGTCGGCAGATTAGGGGTTAATAATTGAAGTTAGGTGTCGGCGATGTTAGGGAGGGCAGATTAGGGGTTAATACTATTTAATATAGGGTTATTGAGGCGGATTAGGGGTTAATAACTTTTTTATAGTAGCGCTCAGGTCCGGTCGGCAGATTAGGGGTTAATTATTGTAGGTAGGTGGAGGCGACGTTGTGGGGGGCAGATTAGGGGTTAATAAATATAATATAGGGGTCGGCGATGTTAGGGAACCAGATTAGGGGTACATAGGGATAATGTAAGTAGCGGCGGTTTACGGAGCAGCAGATTAGGGGTTAAAAATAATATGCAGGGGTCAGCGATAGCGGGGGCGGCAGATTAGGGGTTAATAAGTGTAAGGTTAGGGGTGTTTAGACTCGGGGTACATGTTAGAGTGTTAAGTGCAGACGTAGGAAGGGTTACCGCATAGCAAACAATGGGGCTGCGTTAGGAGCTGAACGCGGCTTTTTTGCAGGTGTTAGGTTTTTTTTCAGCTCAAACAGCCCCATTGTTTCCTATGGGAGAATCGTGCACGAGCACGTTTTTGAGGCTGGCCGCGTCCGTAAGCAACTCTGGTATCGAGAGTTGAAGCTGCGTTAAAAATGCTCTACGCTCCTTTTTTGGAGCCTAACGCAGCCTTTATGTGGACTCTCGATACCAGAGTTATTTTTATGGTGCGGCCAAAATGTTCTAAAAAAATGAAACATTTTATTTTTACATCAAAAGGTCCCTGAATTTAAAGCACTGCCACTTTAAGAATTGATGTCCCTTTACTTTAAAATACTGTCACTCTAAGATGTATTATAATAAAAGCAAGTTATTTACAGAAGTTATCATTTTTAAAGATGAATGCATTGTAATACTTAACAGAAACATTTTAACATGAGTTAGCATAAATCATTTATGTTTTTATGCAGTGTTTATGTTGATATCTTAAGTATCATGCACAGTGATATGTAGTGACAAGACCAAATGTGCTTTGGCTGCATTTCAACATAAAAATTAGAAGCTGTTGCTTTTATTACCACTTTGTCAATACATTTGATGTAGTGTTAATGAGTATGGATAACCTAATGATAAGCCAAAAGCATGCTTGCAGTCATTTAAGCAATATTTCCCTTGATCTGTAGCATGAAATGTATGCCAATTGAAATAAAACTTTAACTTGTCTATGCCATTGAAAGACTTCAAGTACACTATTATTGTGTATTTAATTTTTATGATTCCTATGTTTAGGTCAATATAGTATGTTGTGATTTTTGTTAATTAAAAATACATTAACAGTATCTCAACCATTAGTGAGTTTATTGAGGAATGTTAATTATAGATACTATTATTATAATAATTATTATGATTATTATTGCACTCAATGGGCTAGATTACAAGTAGCGTGCTAACTGCCAAGTGCAATCAAAATATGCGCTTGTTGGGTTAACGTGACTGAAGGCTTCACGTAAAAGGTTTGGGCTAAAATAAAAGTTGTACTAAACACAACATATATACATTAAAATAAAGTGTTACACTCATATGCACTTATATATACACTATCTAATAAAAATATTAATATAAATATTAATTAAAATATTTTATAAGGGTTGGCGGAGCCTGACCACGCAGGAAGATGGTCGCACACTAGTAGGGCTCCTGTAACCAAAGCTGACAAATTTGCTTAAATTAGCACTAATGCTCTTTATTTAAACTTCTCTGCCTGTGTGCACGACTGGGAACATACTCTTTTCTAGCCTGATGCTTAGTTCTACTGAGGAAGCCGATGTCACGGCACTACATTAGCTGCAAGCAAGACTGAGCTGACGAGCCAACACCCCACGTGGAGGATTAATTCTCATAATATCTACAACGGCCGAACAGCACAGTAGATACCTATTGCGTTGTGGAGAAGAACGGGCCTGCTTCGGGATTACCCTTATACTGAAGCGCTACTTGGGACCAAAGTGTGCTGGGAGCATTGATACATTTTTCGGCCACAAGTGTAGGAGCGCGGAGCGCTAGATGGATACTCCACGGGGGTCAACCACATTAGAGGATATAAAAAGGGGTTATGAATGAAATGAGGAGCCTATTTGGGGAATTGAGAAAAGATTTTTCAGCACTAGAGGCGAGAGTCTCTGCAGTTGAAAAGACCTCTAATGATAATGCATCATCACTGCAACAACAAACATCTGATATACAAAATATACAAAACCACGCTGACAACCTACAATACCTTAATGATAAGCTTGAGGACATTGATAACAGGGGGCGCAGGAATAATCTGCGTTTCCGAGGAGTCTCGGAAGCCATTGCTCCGCAAAACATTGAGGGCTATCTGCAATCTCTGTTTAGGATCATTAAAGACTCCCCAACATCTCCTGAAATTCCTATTGAGAGAGCCCACAGGGCTCTCAGGCCTAAACCTCCTAGGGACATCATTGTCAGGTTCCTTAGCTTCAAGGATAAAGAGGAGATCCTTCAGGGAGCTAGAAGAAAACACCCTATCACACATGCAGGAGAGGAAATACAAGTTTTCATGGATTTATCACCAATGACCCTACAAAAACGTAGAGACCTAGGACACATCACAGCTATTTTGAGGAATTGTAAGGTTCCGTATAGATGGGGATTTCCTGTATCCATCATTGCCACCAATAGCAATAAAAGTGCCATTTTCAGGCCTGGAATGGACCAAAAAGTTTTTTATGAAAATCTTTCGCTACAGGTCCCCACTGATGAAGGAACTTTGACGGGAGGAGCAGTATTCTTGGCTCGCCCATTGAGGGATCGACCCATGGAGGAGGCCAATGGGTAATGTACAGTTAGGCATTGTGTGCCGCACCTCAGGTTTCTACTTGGACTAGAATGATATCTATAGACTTTCATTTTGTCTCTAAAGTGTTACCCTTGAACAAAAGTTAGTAATGTTTATCTCATAAAGGTTAGAATGTTCTAAGGTTAAATTGTGTTTTTAGTATACAGGGAGTGCAGAATTATTAGGCAAATGAGTATTTTGACCACATCATCCTCTTTATGCATGTTGTCTTACTCCAAGCTGTATAGGCTTGAAAGCCTACTACCAATTAAGCATATTAGGTTATGTGCATCTCTGTAATGAGAAGGGGTGTGATCTAATGACATCAACACCCTATATCAGGTGTGCATAATTATTAGGCAACTTCCTTTCCTTTGGCAAAATGGGTCAAAAGAAGGACTTGACAGGCTCAGAAAAGTCAAAAATAGTGAGATATCTTGCAGAGGGATGCAGCACTCTTAAAATTGCAAAGCTTCTGAAGCGTGATCATCGAACAATCAAGCGTTTCATTCAAAATAGTCAACAGGGTCGCAAGAAGCGTGTGGAAAAACCAAGGCGCAAAATAACTGCCCATGAACTGAGAAAAGTCAAGCGTGCAGCTGCCAAGATGCCACTTGCCACCAGTTTGGCCATATTTCAGAGCTGCAACATCACTGGAGTGCCCAAAAGCACAAGGTGTGCAATACTCAGAGACATGGCCAAGGTAAGAAAGGCTGAAAGACGACCACCACTGAACAAGACACACAAGCTGAAACGTCAAGACTGGGCCAAGAAATATCTCAAGACTGATTTTTCTAAGGTTTTATGGACTGATGAAATGAGAGTGAGTCTTGATGGGCCAGATGGATGGGCCCGTGGCTGGATTGGTAAAGGGCAGAGAGCTCCAGTCCGACTCAGACGCCAGCAAGGTGGAGGTGGAGTACTGGTTTGGGCTGGTATCATCAAAGATGATCTTGTGGGGCCTTTTCAGGTTGAGGATGGAGTCAAGCTCAACTCCCAGTCCTACTGCCAGTTTCTGGAAGACACCTTCTTCAAGCAGTGGTACAGGAAGAAGTCTGCATCCTTCAAGAAAAACATGATTTTCATGCAGGACAATGCTCCATCACACGCGTCCAAGTACTCCACAGCGTGGCTGGCAAGAAAGGGTATAAAAGAAGAAAATCTAATGACATGGCCTCCTTGTTCACCTGATCTGAACCCCATTGAGAACCTGTGGTCCATCATCAAATGTGAGATTTACAAGGAGGGAAAACAGTACACCTCTCTGAATAGTGTCTGGGAGGCTGTGGTTGCTGCTGCACGCAATGTTGATGGTGAACAGATCAAAACACTGACAGAATCCATGGATGGCAGGCTTTTGAGTGTCCATGCAAAGAAAGGTGGCTATATTGGTCACTGATTTGTTTTTGTTTTGTTTTTGAATGTCAGAAATGTATATTTGTGAATGTTGAGATGTTATATTGGTTTCACTGGTAAAAATAAATAATTGAAATGGGTATATATTTGTTTTTTGTTAAGTTGCCTAATAATTATGCACAGTAATAGTCACCTGCACACACAGATATCCCCCTAAAATAGCTATAACTAAAAACAAACTAAAAACTACTTCCAAAACTATTCAGCTTTGATATTAATGAGTTTTTTGGGTTCATTGAGAACATGGTTGTTGTTCAATAATAAAATTAATCCTCAAAAATACAACTTGCCTAATAATTCTGCACTCCCTGTATACATGTTATATAACTCACGTCAGTTATGGGGCTTATCCCCTATATTTATTTCTTCATTTGTTTCTTCTGACCTATAAAAGGTAAATAGAATATTGTTAGCAGCAAGCTTGCCTGGGTTTTCCTTGTTAACTCAGGTTTGTACTCTACTCCTTGTATAGATCCTCTTTTTCTTTCTTCCTTTTACCTCATCCCCTGTAATCTTTCTTAATACATATTCCATCCTCTTCTTTTTCTCTCCTTTTTTTTTTTCTCTCAAAATGGCCATGCAGTCTAAGTCTAGTAAATTTGGGGACCATTCCATTAACCTCACTACTATCAATGCTAAAGGTTTGAATGATCCGGGTAAACGCTCTATAGCCTTTAAAGAGTTGAACAAATCACAGAGTCATATCATTTTAATGCAAGAAACACACTATAGAAAAGGTAGAGAGCCCAGATGGCATAACCGCCAGTTTCCCACAGCATATTTTGCTTCGGTACAGAGTAAAAAAGGAGGTGTGGGTATTTTATTCAACAGAACAGTTCCATTCATCATGACACACATTGAGAGAGACCCAGACGGGTGTTATGTAATTATTGTAGGCACTCTGTTTGGTCATTACATTACCTTAGCCTCAATTTACTCACCCAGTCAGGGCCAGGAGTCTTTTATAAATAAGATTTCTGATCTTTTACTAGAACACTCGAGAGGAATTACATACCTAGCTGTGGACTTTAACCTGGTTGCAGACCCATTAGTCGACACTTCACGGGGAGTCACGTGCACACCTATTTCTTAATCAGGTCAACAACACCCTTAAAAAAACAGCCCTACATGACGTTTGGCGCACTCTCCATCCTACCTCTAGGGACTATTTGTTTTATTCTATACCGCACAACAGCTATTCTAGGATTGACTATATTTATACAGACTCCTGTGGCCTCTCGATTACTCACCATAGTGTCATAGGGCATATTACCTGGTCCGACCATGCCCCAGTCACTTGTTCAGTCCTATGGCCAGACATACCCATCACGCAACAAATATGGAGGCTAGATGAAACTATTCTAGACAACCCTCTAATCTTCAATGATATACATAAAATTATGCGGGAATACTTTGAGATTAACACATACCCTACATCATCTAAAGCTACTATTTGGGAAGCACATAAGAGTGTAATAAGAGGGGCATTAATTAAACATAAGGCATTTCTCAACAGGCAGTATAGGGCCAAATATTGTGAACTACAATCTAAGATAGGCACCTTAGAATCTAAACATAAAGCAGACCCCCCTTGCAATGATACTAAAACCCAATTGAAGGAGGTAAAACTAGAATTCCAAAAGCATTTAACCGAATCACATCAAAAAATAGCCCTTCACCTAAAACAACACTATTATGAAGGGGGAAATAAACCAGGCAGAAGTCTAGCTAGAACTCTCAAAAAAAGGCAGCTCCGGTCCCATATACACTTTCTCAAATCCGCAGATGGACACATGTTTCGCAGCAGTGCCCAAATCACAGCTGAGTTTCATAGATATTACTATGCCTTATATAATATACGCGATCAATCAGCGACACCTTCCATGGCAGATGAGGTGACCCAACAAGAGACTTATATTAGCTCCTATTTGAAAGATATTGGCCTTCCTTCACTATCCCTGGATGCGTCAGACTTTTTAGACTCCCCAATAACAGTTGAGGAAATCTTCAATGCTATAAAAAGTTGCCCGAGTGGTAAAAGTCCAGGCCCCGATGGGTTTTCCTCAGAATATTACAAAAAATTTAAGGAGGTATTGGCAGGCCCACTTTTAGACCTGTTTAACGGACTTCGAGATAGTCCCAATTTGTCCCATGTACTATTAGAAGCCCATATCACGGTTATCCCTAAACCGGGAAAAGCTGTGGATTCTCCTGGTCAGTTTAGGCCCATTTCTCTAATCAACTCAGATATGAAGCTGCTTGCATAGATTTTAGCGACCAGACTTAACAAATATTTACCTGATCTAATTTGCAATGATCAGGTGGGTTTTGTTCCTGGGTGTGAGGCCAGGGACAACACAATTAAGGTCACGCAATTGATCAGCTACGCAAGGATATCAGGTCTTCCCTTAGTGCCCTTCTCCACCGATGTGGAGAAGGCTTTTGATAGGGTTAGCTGGCTTTTTCTGCGGCGGGTTCTGGAGAAAATGGGGTTAAGTCAGACTTTTTTACACTCAGTCTTCGCACTATACTCGAACCTTAATGCTAAAATCAGAGTTAACGGTACTCTGTCGGAATCATTTGACATCAGTAATGGCACCAGACAGGGTTGTCCCCTGTCCCCGTTACTTTTTGCCTTGTAAATAGAAGTTCTAGCTCATAAAGTCCGAACAAATCAAAATATCACGGGTGTAAGGGTAGGTAGCACAGAGCATAAACAGGCTGTGATACACCTTTAAGGTATATTCCCTCCCATCTCTCATCTCTCCCTATTTAAGAGAGTCATTTCCCATGAATCCTTGCCTGTAAATTGAAGTTACTTGACTTTGATAATTTTGAGTCACTTTCTTTCCTGAACCAGGTCATATCTTTGCTCTTAATAGGAATTATCATTATATCCTATTTATTTACTTAAGTTTCTCTTAGAATTTAGCCTATGTTTGCTACCTGATTACCTTCAAGGGAATACATTGTTACCTCTGCTACGGATCACTACAACAACCTGCAACCAACTCCGGATCTACTTTCCTCAGAGTTCTGGTAACCAGTCACACTCACACGGACACCTCTCAAACTGCTCCGGTCTAACTCACATTACTTCCCCAGAAGTTAAGGTAATATCTGCTCAAATCTTTATTATCGCAATCTGCAGATTGAGGAGACATACAGACTTAAGGTACTTTAAGCAGTATTTCTTTGCACTGACTTGCATCTACTTTGATTCTCTGTGAAATCCGTTTTTGCAAACTGCCTTGTTTTTTATGCCTTACATCTGCTTATACTCATCAGCCTAAAGGAATTTTTATGCAGAAACAACTTACATATATTATAATACCTATCTGAATGGATGTAGCTTGTATATATATTTTAGTTTGAGAGTGTGTGAGTGTGTGAAGAAACTCCCTAACACTAAACTGGAATATCTGCTAGTTATCTGCCTGTGATCAGGAGCTGCACATTACTTGAAATCTGATACCTGTGAACAAACTTATTCCTATACTGACCTATTTGAATCTTACTTACCTCCCTTTTATAAGCAACTCTAAACCATATATCCTGTGTAATACTCTGTTTGGGAATATCTATTTATCTCAACGAGTAATTCACTCATATACACTATCAAATGACTCATTGTATATTTCCCAAGTAAGACATCCATTGTTCCTTGGCAAGTACTAATTAGGAGCAACAAAACATTTAAAGGAGACTTAAGGTTTTGCACTGTGACTTTAAACAAGTGCATTACAAACAACAACTTATTTAAAGGAGTCTCAAGGTTTTGCACTGTGACTTTAAACATGTGCATTACACAGGCGCTATACGCGGATGACATTCTCTACACTTTAACTAACGCTGCTGAATCTATCCCTGAGCTCCTGGACGAACTCAGCTTACGGAAGGGTCTCAGATTTTTCACTTAACTTAAAAAAATCTGAATTATTAAATATAAATACCTGCCCAAAAATTATACAAACCTTTCAACAAAAGTACAAGATTACCCTAGCAACTAATAAACTAAAATATCTTGGCATATACTTAACGTCTGACCCTGCAGACCTTTTTAATTATAACTACGCTCCTCTAAAGAGCGACATCGCTGCTGACCTCTCTTCCTGGAAAAATAAATATATATCATGGCTAGGTAGAGTGGGAGTTATTAAGATGAATATCTTACCTCGAATCTTATACCTCTTTCAAACCCTATCCATAGCACTTCAAAGAGGATACATAACTCAGATGCAGAAATTAATTGAACAATTTATTTGGGCTAATATCAAACCTAGGATACTAAAATGCACTATGTATCTTCCGAGAGACAGAGGAGGACTTGGTTTGCTAGACCTCTCCTCATACAGGAGGGCGATAGGTTTACAAAGGGTAGTGGAATGGGCACAAAACATGGAACATAAAGCATGGATTACTCTAGATAGACAGATTTTCAAAGTACACAATATGGGTTCACTGGCTTGGCTACCACCCTCACATCGCCCCAACAATGTCTCACAATATCACCTAACTAAAGAAATACTTAATAATTGGGACATGACTCTCGCTACTTCTACACACATCTCCACAAAACACTCTCCGCTAACACCAATCTTAGAAAACCCTGAGCTCCCATATCACAAACTGGGATATCGTAAAATTAAACCTTATAAAATGAAGGTGGGCTCTATCTTTGGAGTAGTTGAGAATGGGAAGGTCATTTCACAAGACACACTTCAGGAATCTCAGCCCCAGATATTTGCCTCATGGATGCATTATACCCAATTACTACATTTAACACCAGGCACAAACACAAACAGGACCTAGGAAGAACACTCACCCCATTTGAGAGGTTATGTGTGGTAGAAAATGTGCGATCTCCCTTCTGTATAAACTGGTAGTTCTGCAGGGGACTGACTTACTCCTGGCTTATGTAATATGATGGAATGAGGATCTGGGTTTGGACCCGGATCCTGAGTCCTGGTTGAGGGCTTTTAGACTGGTTAGGAAATCCTCTGTATCCTCGACCATTCAAGAAACTCATATAAAATTCATGTGTAGATGGTATTTAACACCCTCCAGACTACACAAGATATTTCCTGCTCTCAGACCCACATGCTGGAGGGGCTGAGGCGAACATGGTTCCCTCATACAGAGATAGATACATAGATTTTAAACCTCACAGTCCCGAGCACACCTGAGATTTTACTTTTTCTGGCTTTACCAAAAACTCAAAGCCAGGCACATCTTGCTCTATTGCTAATCATGATCACAGGCACAAAAAAACTAATTCCCAAAGAGTGGAAAACACAAAGCCCTCCTACTCTAAGAGAATGGTACTCACAGGTAGAAGATATACTTCTTATGGAAAGGTATTACTATCTGAAAAATCACAAATTAGATAAGTATGAGGTTATACTAGCATTATGGCATGGTACTATATAACTGTTGCCTTATACTAAATGTCTTTTGTTCTGCATACATGACCTGACCCCCCTTTTTTTTGTTCTCTTCTTTCCTCTCATCTCTCCTTCCTCTCTCTTCACCTTTCTTTCTTTTCCCCTTCCCCTCCAGGACTTCCTTTAATTAGGGATCCTTTCTTACTTCTTTATCTCTGTTCAGTCCTTTGCTCTCTCCCCCCCCCTCATTGCCTTTACTCTTGGATCACCACAGCAAGACCTTAATTTGAAAAGTTTTTGTTTGTGCATTCTCATCCCTAATGTTGGGTATGATGAATGAATAGTCACTAATTTGAAGCGATTAATATATACTTGATCACAGCTGTTAAGAAACCTTTGTATGTATATTTTAGTATAATCTTGCAGCCCATTGATGTATGTACTTTTTCACTTTAATAAAGCTTTTTTATAAAAAAAAAATATATATATATATATATTTTATAAGGGTTAAAAGGTATATATTGTATCACAAGGTGAATTGGCAGGCCTATGTTATATATATTGCTAAATATGTGTAGGTGGGCATATATATATATATATATATATATATATATTTATATATATATATATATACAGATGACCCTCGGTTTACAATGGTTCAATTTGCATCGTTTCAGAAAAACAACCTTTTTTTTCCAGTCATGTGACTGCTATTGAAAAGCATTGAGAAGCAGTGCATTGATTAAAATAGCCAGTAGGTGGAGCTGTCCGCTTGTGTTGCAGCAAAGCCAAGCAAGCTGAAATTAATCAGTTTAACCAGACCTGAGCTATCGAGCAGATTTCAAAGGAACAAGATCTTCCTGTCTATAAATCAGTCCAGATTGGAATGCATAGAAAGAATTGTTTGCAGAAAAATGCAAGTGAAGTCTGTATTGTGTGATTATTGTATTAGGTTTATAATGCTGTTTAGCAAATGTTTTTGTTCATTTAACTTAGTTTAATTATATATTCTGTGTTGTGTGATTATCTTTATTAGGTTTATAATGCTGTTTAGCATTTAAAGTCTTCATTTCAAAGCTTTAAAAATAATGTATTAGGTGTTACTTATGACAATTTTGAGAGGGGCCTGGAACCTAACTCCCTCACTTCCCATTGACTTACATTAAAAACTGGGTTTCAATTTACAATGGTTTTGATTTACAACCATTCCTTCTGAAACCTAACCCTGGTGTAAACTGAGGGCTACCTATATATATATATATATATATATTATATATATATATATATACTGTATGTGTATGTATTAACACATTGGAGCACATTCCAGTCACATACCTTTAAATATAAAAATCATTTTTATATTTAATCATGTGTTTTACTGCGCATTTACTGTAAATATGTTCACATAAGGGAACTGTAATAGTTTCGATTTTGAAACCCTGATAAAGCCATGCAGGATATTTCAGATGTAATGGACTGAAATGTCGGGCATGGCTAGTTCAGCCATTCTTTTGTTCAGAATAAAGAGGTGTAAAGATGCTAGTAATAAAGTCAGTTTGCATTATTGATACTGCAGTTGTGAGTAGTGTGAGTAGACACAGCTATTGCTGAACTGTAGACATCTGCTTTATTGTATCTTGTGCTAGTCTGCTGCAACCCTGGAGTAGCTGTTTGTGGACAGAGCTTCTATACAATGGGTACTGCCTATCATTATGTTTATTGCCAGATTATATATCCATGACCCTTTCTGTTACCTATTAGTTTTGCTTTAGAGTCCATGTCCTTTACATGTTTGCTCCCTTCCTTTTCCTTCAATGTCTCAAACTTAGTCTGCCTATATGGAGCACTGCCACACCTAGCGCTAAGGTGCTCTAGAGGTAATAATACAGTAACCTATCCTCTGTATTAAGAAATACAGATGTGGTGACTATTGATCTCTTTATCTGTTTAAGTATTTTCTTTTTAAACAGTTGATTTGTCAATATTTAAATAAAGCATGCATGAGTGACCATGAGATCTTACAAAGAAGTAGAACCTATGCCTCTGTACTCAAATGTGAGAAATATAATCAAGTACAATTTATGTTCATAAACTCTTCTAAAGAAATGCCTAACAATATTTAATATTAACACTAGCAAAATGCTAATTTGTGTGTTCCTTTTTTATTTTTAACATGGTTGGAAGACTTCAGTATCTATAAATATTTTAACTCTACAGGAAATATAGAAGCTGCGTCTGTGTTAGCACTTGTCACCTCTCATATAATCTTGCTGTTATGACATTTTTGGCACTTGCAGAACTTGTCAAAATAATGTTTGCTTTCTTAGACACTCTCACTAATAAAGCAGAATGTTGATATTGCTGTAAGTGTAAGGAGGCTAAATTACTAAAATATGGTATCAGCAATAATGAACATAATTCAGAAAAAAATAAAGTAAAATAAAAGTGCATGCAAATATATCAAATACGTAAGCTATATGTGTAAGCATTGCCCTAGATTAAATTAATCTGTTTTTTAAACTAATATCTGACAAATAAAACTTGCTGCATTGGAAAGCTAAAATATCAGAGTTTTTAAAGATTTTTACGCAGCCATTGTCACAGCCACGAGTTTGTGACATCAGCTCCATTATTATCTCGTAATAGTTCAATCCTTTCCTCATAGAGGACTCAGTGATGTAAATCTCATCGCTATGCTGTAAAGATATCCGCATCGCAAACTGAAAGTGCATGTGATTGAACCCTTGTTTGAAGGTAGTGCACTTCACTGCGTATATCTCTTCCATTTTCAGAAGGATCATTACTGCAGTTTTACCATGTGCAACAAGCAATAGTGTTATTAATCCCTCTGGACAGTGTGTTATGACAATAATACTTTACATGTATGACCTTAAGCTCTTTAGTTCCAAAACAATAGCAAAACATAAATTAATAATTAATCCATTTGGCATTCATGGTATACTGGGCATGTGGATATGGTTTGTTATTTATAAGCTTTACACTGTAAAACTGATTATTTTTTAAAATTTTCTGAAAAGAAAGAAAAAAAGAAAGGGGTTTTCATTTGTCAAGATTTTGACTTAGAATGAAGATTAATAATGATGGCTTTTAGTATCTCACAGAAGAAAGTGACACAATGTTTCCTGTTTACAAAAGTGGGCTTTAAAAAGTTTGCAAACTATAATTATTGTTGATGAAAAATGGCAATTTTTCCATCATTGAAACTATTGAGCTGTTTCAATCACACTGTACAGAACAGGGTGTACTTGCTGGATCCTGTTCTGTACAGTGGGATCTTAGCTTGGCATTACTGAACCCAATTTACAGTGTGCAATGCCAATAGTGGGCTTTATAAAGTCTGCACACTGAGCCACTTCAATAACTAAGTTCCTTTTGTACCGAATGGGATCCTACAATTACCCTGTTTTGTACAGTGAGAACTTACAGTTTGGTGTGATTTAAGCGGCTCAATAGTTTCAATGATGGACATCTTGCCAAAATTTCAGAAACAATATTCACAGCTTGTAAACCTTGGCTTTATATAGTCTGCACAATATAAATCAGGTTTTTGAAACATTGAGCTGCTTTAATCACGCCAAACTGATACTCGCACTTAATAGAGACGATATAAGCATTCTGTGGACATTCCATGGACATAATTAGTATAACAATGAGGAAACTTTCCAGGTATGTTTAAATGTTCTAAACAATATATGCAAGCTAAAGGGAACATTTTCATTCATACATGACTCTCCATTCTTCCATTGGTGAGATAACCATTTTTAAGAAATCAATTTAATTTACTTTGAAAACTAATTTGCAAATATATTATTTGACATATAATAAAAACATATGGTATGTAAACAAATTTTGAAAATATGTTCCCTCCACACTGCTGACATTTGCAATTATTAGTGAAGATTTCAGAATGTTCTAAATTTCTAAGACTTATACTTTCCTATAGAAGCAAATTGCCTGTACAGCATGAGAAAGAAAAGGAAAAGGTTGGCACTTCCATGTAAAATGGTCAATCCATTATTTCTTTATTGACATTGAGGGGCTGATTTACTAATGTGCGGGCGGACATAATCCACTGTATCAGATTATGTCCGCCGCACATCGATAAATACCGACAGCATAGGCTGTCAGCATTTATCATTGCACAAGCATTTTTAGTGAAATGCTTGTGCAATGACACCCCCTGCACATTCATGGCCAATTGGCCGCTAGCAGGGGTTGTCAATCAACCCAATCGTATCCGATTGTGTTGATTGCTGTCTACCGCCTCAGAGGTCGCAGACAAGTTAAGGAGCAGTGGTCATATGACCGCTGCTTCTTAACTTCCACTTCAGGTGGACCTGATTGCATATAAATACATATGGTACCCTGATTACATGTTTTATTTGCATATTATTCTTGCTCATAATAATAATATATTTACACTATATGGCAAGGCCCATAAGGAAAATTACAAAACAAATTAATACAACACACAGAAAAAGTCCAGCACTCACTTACAAGCTCTACTTTAAGATTAAAAGCAAAAATGGAAGGGTTAGTAACCATATCTGGCCAAATGGGACAAGCCCAGGTACCACGTCAGGGTCCCTTCCAAAACCTGGGTCCCTAAACCAGCCAAACAATGCACTTGTTCCCAGTTTGTTTGAATGAGAGCATGCATTGTTTGGCTGGTTTAGGGACCCAGGTTTTGGAAGGGACCTTGAAGTGGTACCTGGGCTTGTTAACGAAGAGCTTGTGAGTGAGTGCTGGACTTTTCTGTGTGTTGTATTAATTTGTTTTGTAATTTTCCCTATGGGCCTTGCACCCAAACCTGTCTGGGATTAACCGCCGGTAACTCTGGGGACAGCAAAGCTTCATGTGAGTGCCATTGAGCACCCAGGGCTGAGCATGTTCGAGGGTCATGGAATGTGTACCCAGTCCAGTCTGAGAGTGCAGTCCCCTTCAGTGTTTTGTATATGCCTAGGGTGATTACATAAACCTGTGCACCCTTCACTTGTTCCCAGTTTGTTTGATTGAGAGCATGCATTGTTTGGCTTGTTTAGGGACCCAGGTTTTGGAAGGGACCATGACGTGGTGCCTGGGCTTGTCCGATTTGGCCAGAAGCGGTAACTAACCCTTCCATTTTTGCTTTTAATCTTAGTAGAGAGCTTTTAAGTGAGTGCTGGACCTTTTTCTGTGTGTTGTATTAATTTGTTTTGTAATTTTCCCTATGGGCCTTGCACCCAGACCTGTCTGGGGTTAACTGCCTGTAACTCTGGGGACAGCAAAGCTTCCTGTGAGTGCCATTGAGCACCCAGGGCTGAGCATATTCAAGGGTCATGGGATGTGTACCCAGTCCAGTCTGAGAGTGCAGTCCCCTTCCGTGTTTTGTATATGTCTAGGGTGATTACATAAGCCTGTGCACCGTTCACTTGTTCTCAGTTTGTTTGATTGAGAGCATGCATTGTTTGGCTGGTTTAGGGACCCAGGTTTTGGAAGGGACCTTGACGTGGTACCTGGGCTTGTTAGCAAAGAGCTTGTGAGTGAGTGCTGGACTTTTCTGTGTGTTGTATTAATTTGTTTGTAATTTTCCCTATGGGCCTTGCACCCAAACCTGTCTGGGATTGACTGCCGGTAACTCTGGGGACAGCAAAGCTTCATGTGAGTGCCATTGAGCACCCAGGGCTGAGCATGTTCGAGGGTCATGGAATGTGTACCCAGTCCAGTCTGAGAGTGCAGTCCCCTTCAGTGTTTTGTATATGCCTAGGGTGATTACATAAACCTGTGCACCCTTCACTTGTTCCCAGTTTGTTTGATTGAGAGCATGCATTGTTTGGCTTGTTTAGGGACCCAGGTTTTGGAAGGGACCATGACGTGGTGCCTGGGCTTGTCCGATTTGGCCAGAAGCGGTAACTAACACTTCCATTTTTGCTTTTAATCTTAGTAGAGAGCTTTTAAGTGAGTGCTGGACTTTTTCTGTGTGTTGTATTAATTTGTTTTGTAATTTTCCCTATGGGCCTTACACCCAGACCTGTCTGGGGTTAACTGCCTGTAACTCTGGGGACAGCACAGCTTCCTGTGAGTGCCATTGAGCACCCAGGGCTGAGCATGTTCAAGAGTCATGGTATGTGTACCCAGTCCAGTCTGAGAGTGCAGTCCCCTTCCGTGTTTTGTATATGTCTAGGGTGATTACATAAGCCTGTGCACCCTTCACTTGTTCTCAGTTTGTTTGATTGAGAGCATGCATTGTTTGGCTGGTTTAGGGACCCAGGTTTTGGAAGGGATCTTGACATGGTACCTGGGCTTGTTAGCAAAGAGCTTGTGAGTGAGTGCTGGACTTTTCTGTGTGTTGTATTAATTTGTTTTGTAATTTTCCCTATGGGCCTTGCACCCAAACCTGTCTGGGATTGACTGCCGGTAACTCTGGGGACAGCAAAGCTTCATGTGAGTGCCATTGAGCACCCAGGGCTGAGCATGTTCGAGGGTCATGGAATGTGTACCCAGTCCAGTCTGAGAGTGCAGTCCCCTTCCGTGTTTTGTATATGCCTAGGGTGATTACATAAGCCTGTGCACCCTTCACTTGTTCCCAGTTTGTTTGATTGAGAGCATGCATTGTTTGGCTTGTTTAGGGACCCAGGTTTTGGAAGGGACCATGACGTGGTGCCTGGGCTTGTCCGATTTGGCCAGAAGCGGTAACTAACCCTTCCATTTTTGCTTTTTATCTTAGTAGAGAGCTTTTAAGTGAGTGCTGGACTTTTTCTGTGTGTTGTATTAATTTGTTTTGTAATTTTCCCTATGGGCCTTGCACCCAGACCTGTCTGGGGTTAACTGCCTGTAACTCTGGGGACAGCACAGCTTCCTGTGAGTGCCATTGAGCACCCAGGGCTGAGCATGTTCAAGAGTCATGGTATGTGTACCCAGTCCAGTCTGAGAGTGCAGTCCCCTTCCGTGTTTTGTATATGTCTAGGGTGATTACATAAGCCTGTGCACCCTTCACGTGTTCTCAGTTTGTTTGATTGAGAGCATGCATTGTTTGGCTGGTTTAGGGACCCAGGTTTTGGAAGGGATCTTGACATGGTACCTGGGCTTGTTAGCAAAGAGCTTGTGAGTGAGTGCTGGACTTTTCTGTGTGTTGTATTAATTTGTTTTGTAATTTTCCCTATGGGCCTTGCACCCAAACCTGTCTGGGATTGACTGCCGGTAACTCTGGGGACAGCAAAGCTTCATGTGAGTGCCATTGAGCACCCAGGGCTGAGCATGTTCGAGGGTCATGGAATGTGTACCCAGTCCAGTCTGAGAGTGCAGTCCCCTTCAGTGTTTTGTATATGCCTAGGGTGATTACATAAGCCTGTGCACCCTTCACTTGTTCCCAGTTTGTTTGATTGAGAGCATGCATTGTTTGGCTGGTTTAGGGACCCAGGTTTTGGAAGGGACCTTGACGTGGTACCTGGGCTTGTCCCATTTGGCCAGATGCGGTAACTATCCCTTCCATTTTTGCATTTAATCTTAGCAGAGAGCTTGTAAGTGAGTGCTGGACTTTTTCTGTGTGTTGTATTAATTTGTTTTGTAATTTTCCCCATGGGCCTTGCACCCAGACCTGTCTGGGGTTAACTGCCTGTAACTCAGGGGACAGCATAGCTTCCTGTGAGTGCATTTGAGCACCCAGGGCTGAGAATGTTTGAGGGTCATGGGATGTGTACCCAGTCCAGTCTGAGAGTTCAGTCCCCTTCCATGTTTTGTATATATATATATATATATATATATATATATATATATATATATATAAAACATGGAACAAAAGCGCACTCCTAGGGATCCTTGCTCAGGTACTTTTAATAGTGTACGTTTTCGGACGTGTATATATACATACAAATATGTGCAAAGATATATGTACAAATTCTAGCATTAATAATAATTTAAAAAAAAACATGAGATAGGCATATCATGATTTTTAGAAATACAAATACACATTAATTCATGTGGAAATATCATATATCAGTTTTTTGTATAACAAATATATAGAAAAATACTTTCTAAGAGATATTATTGTTTGTTCAGGTATAAATCTAGCTATTTCTTGGACATTAACAGATGAAAAATAAAAGATTAGCTTTAGAGAAATGTGCTTGTTCATGAACAGTAATGAAATGGTATAAATAAAGTTGGTAAAAACAGAATATCCGCGACATCGATTACTCTTATTTATCAACAGTCCGATGCTCATCGCGTCGATCTTGCCAAGCCTGTTTTTGACAGACTTTTTGATAAATAAGGTTGTTGAATGTAGACTCGCGGCAGAAATGTCAGGCAATGTCTGGCAAGCGTATTAGTGCCAGCGAAAGCAGCAAAATTGATGCTTTGATAATTCAGCCCCATAATCTTGATAGCCTTATTTCTAACCCCACATCTCAAAATACCATAAAAAGTATTTTATCTTGAAAAAATATACATACACCTAGATTACGAGTTATGCACACTATAGGGAATTTAATGAACGCAACAAAAGTTGCGTTATTTAACCCTCTATAGGGCAGTCATTACAAGTTTTGAAACAGCCGGCATGTGCATGCGATATGGCTGCGTTGAGCTCTGCACAAAATACAAGCGCTGTTTTGACGTACTCATGCACGCTTTCCCCATAGACATCAATGGGGAGAGAGTGTTAGAAAAAACCTAACACCTGCGATCATGGAATGAAAAGCTCCTTAACGCAGCCTCATTGATGTCTAGAGGGAAAAAAGATAGGTTTAAACCTAACACCCTAACATAAACCTCACTTCTAAACACCCCTAATCTGCTGCCCCCGATATCTCTGCCACCTAAATAAATTTATTAACCCCTAATCTACCGCTCCCAATATCTCCACCACTATACTAAAGTTATTAACCCCTATTCCCCTGCACCCCAACATCACCCACACTATAATAAATCTATTAACCCTATTCCGCCGCTACCCGACATCGCCGCCACTAAATAAAGTTATTAACTCCTAAATCTCTGGCCTCTCACATCACTACCACTAAATAAATCTATTAACCCCTAAACTACCAGCCCCCCACATCGCAATAACCTAAATTGAACTATATTAACCTCTAAACCTAACTGTAACCCTAACCGTAACCCTAACACAACCTAACTTTAACATAATTAAAATAGAGCTAAATTAAAGTTACAATTATTAACTAAATAATGCATATTTAAAACTAAATACATACTTACCTGTGAAATAAAATCTAAGCTAGCTACACTATAACGAATAGTTATATTGTACCTGTGAAATAAAACCTAAGCTGCCTTACACTAAAACCTAACATTACAAAAAATAAAAAACACTAAAATTACAAAAAATAAAAAAACCTGTCATTACAAAAAATAACAAACGAAATTATTCAAAACAATAAAAATTATTCCTATTCTAATTAAAACCCACCCCAAAATAAAAAGCCTAATCTATAATAAACTACCAAGGGCCCTTAAAAGGGCCTTTTTTAGGACATTGCCTCAAAGTTAACAGTTCTTTTGCTACAAAACAAACACCCCCTAACAGTATACAACCCCGACCCCCCAAACCCACAAAATAAAAATAAAGTAAAACCTAATCTACCCATTGCCCTGAAAAGCGCATTTCTATGGGCATTGCCCTTAAAAGGGCATTCAGCTCTTTTTCCTGTCCTTAAAAGGGCATTCAGCTTTTATGAAATGCCCAACCCCTAATCAAAAAATAAAAACCAAACCCAAAACTAAATAAAAACATTACACAAAAAAATGAATCATCAAAAATAATACAAATTATTCCTATTCTAATACCCATTTAAAAAAAAAAATACTCCAAAATAAAAAACCTAATTTAGAATAAACTACCAATAACCCTTAGAAGGGTCTTTGTAGGGCATTGCCCTAAATTAAACAGCTCTTTTACCTGACCAAAAAATTACAAATACCCACTAACATTACAAACCCTCACCCCCCAAACCCACAAAATAAAAAAAAACTGTCTAAAAAGACCTAGCTACCCATTGCCCGGAAAAGGGCATTTGTATGGGATTTGCCCTTAAAAGGGCATTTAGCTCTTTTGCATTGCCCTGAAAAGGGCATTAAGGTCTTTTACGAAAAGCCCAAACCCTAATATAAAATAAAAAAAACTCACCCAAAAATGTTTTAAAAATCCTAACACTAACCCCTGAAGATCCATTCACAGTTGCTGAAATCCCACTTGAAGGATCTTCATCCCGGTGGCTCCATCTTCATACAGGCCGCTCCATCTTCATCCAGACTGCAGGCGGCTCCATCTTCATCCAGGCGGCATCTTCTATCTTCATCCCGGCTGCATTTTCTAGCTTTATCCCAGCGGCACGGAGTGGGTCCATCCTGAAGACATCTGGCACAGAGCATCCTCTTCATACGGTCGCCACCGTATACTGAATCTTCTATGCAAGGTACGCGATTCCAAAATTTTGGAAATTCAAATCAACCAATAGGATGAGAGCTTCTGAAATCCTATTGGCTTTTCAAATCAGCCTATAGGATGAGAGCTACTAAAAATCTATTGGCTAATTTGAATAGCCAATATCATTTCAGTAGTTCTCATCCTATTGGCTGATTTGAACAGCCAATAGGATTTCAGTAGCTCTCATCCTATTGGCTGATTTGAATTTCCAAAATCAAATCAGCCAATAGGAATGCAAGGGATGCCATTTTGAATCACGTACCTTGCATTGAAGATTCAGTATACAGTGGCGACCGTATGAAGAGGATCCTCCATGCCAGATGTCATCAGGATGGATCCGCTCCGCGCCGCCGGGATGAAGATAGAAGACGCCGCCGTGATGAAGAAAGAACATGCCACCTGGATGAAGATGGAGTTGCCTGCCGACTGGATGAAGATGGAGCCACCTGGATGAAGATGGAGCCGCCGGGATGAAGATCCTTCAAGCGGGACTTCAGCAACTGTGAATGGATCTTCGGGGGTTAGTGTTAGGATTTTTTAAACATTTCTGGGTGTGTTTTTAGTTTAGGCTGTTCTTAAAAGAGCTGAAAGTAGATCGACAGGAGGTAAGTGTTAGGCTTTTTTAAGGTTTTTTTGGGTGGCATTTTTTTTAGTTTAGGGTCTGGGCAAAATGCTAAATGCACTTTTAAGGGCAATGCTCACACAAATGCCTTTTTCAGAGCAATGGGTAGCTTAGGAGTTAGATTTGTTTTATTTTGGGGGGTTAGTTGGGTGTTGGGTATTACTGTTGGGGGGTCTTTGTGTTTTTTTTTTTACAGGTAAAAGAGCTGTTTAACTTAGGGCACTGCCCTACAAAAGGCCCATTTAAGGGCTATTGGTAGTTTATTGTAGGCTAGGGTTTTTTTTTTTATTTTGGGTGGGCTATTGGATTAGGTGTAATTCTTTTAATTTTGATAATTTCGTTTATTTTTCATAATTTAGTGTTTGTTATTTTTTGTAATTTAGTCTTTTTTATTTTTTGTAATTAGATAGTTTGTAATTTTTATAGTAGTGTTAGGATTTTTTTAATGTGTAATATAGTTTATTTAATTGGTAGTTAGTTTTATTTATGTTTAATGGTTATATTAGTTTAATTGTTAGTTTAAACTTATTTATTTTTTAATTTGACAGGTAAGTTTTAATTTAATTTAAGATAGGAAAATTGCAATTTAATATAAAGTTAGGGGGGCATTAGTTTTAGGGGTTACCAGTTTAAATTAGTTTATTGCAATGTGGTGGTCTTTAGGTTTAGGGGTTAATATTTTAATTTAGTATATTTTGTTGTGGGGGGCTTACGGTTTAGGGGTTAATAGATTTATTATAGTGGCGGTGGTGTAGGGCTTAATAACTTTAGTATAGTGGAGCGATGTGGGCGGATGGCAGATTTGGGGTTAATTATATTTAAATAGTGTTTGCGATGCCGGAAGGCGGCAGTTTAGGGGTTAATAACTTTAGTATAGTGGTGACGATGTCAGGGAGCGGCGGAATAGGGTTAATAATTTTTATTAGTGGCGGCATGGTCGAGAGCGGCAAATTAGGGTTGAATAGGTTTAATATAGTATTTGCGATGCGGGAGGGCCTCGGTTTAGGGGTTAATAGGTAGTTTATGGGTGTTTAGTGTACTTTGTAACAGTTTAGTTATGAGTTTTATGTAACAGTTTTGTAGCGTAAAACTCATAACTACTGCTCTCAGATGGCGGTACGGATCTTGTTGGTATAGGCTGGAATGCAAACATTTTAGCCTCACCGCAAAACTCATAATGGCTGCGCTATGGAAGTCCCATGAAAAAAAGTCAGTTTTACATGTGCGGGACTGACAAGACTTGTAATGGCTGCAGTGCTGTTTTAATGCTGAAATTAAAACATTTTCAGCGTTAAAACACGAACGCACAACTATTCTAGGTGATACATAGTTGATAGTAATATCTTATAGAAAAAAAACATTTCCCAAACAATAATCACTGTGATAAATCTTGTTGTTTATATTATGTCACTATCATATTTTTTTGTTCTAGACTTATAGAAAATATTTATATACTCATAATTCTAATCTTAAATATCCAGATAAATGAAAATGTCTAAATGTAACTGATATAATAAAATTATTAGACCTGGTTCAAAAAAGCTCACAAACAGAATCTAATCAAATTTTAAAGTAACTACATAAAATAATAGATATCTAAATAGAATTCATCTGCTGATGAAACAATGTGCAGATATTGAAGTAACATACATGACAAGAGTAAATGGGGGCCTGTCCAACAAAAGATTACTCACAAAAGTTGATTAAATCCAACTCTGAATTAAAAATGTTTTGGCTTTCTAGTGTCAATTGTAAATATCCAATATGTTTCACATTTGAGTAGTAATCTAGTATGGTGCCCACCTCATTCAGGGGTGCATATTTTCTCTACAACTTTCTACCTCAGGGAGACCACATTGCAATGATTGATCTCTATGAAATGTTTAGCTAGTAAAGAGGTTGCATTCAGTTTTTATATGTCCTATAAATGCTCTCCAATCCTAGCAAGTACTTTGCATGTTGTGCACCCTACATATTGTAGTCTGCATTCTGAACCCCATATCAGATAAATTACAGTTAGAGTGACAATTTTCAAAGGACTGTAATAAAAAGTTTCTACCATTTGTAAAGGACTTAAAAATATTCCCCTTGGTCTACATTAGAACAGGATATGCAGATTACATGATGACATTTGTACATGCCCCTACAAGTGAGCCATAAACTACTGTTTCTTTTTAGATTTATCTGTTTGCTGTGAGAAACAAAATTGCCTATTGTTGCTTCTCTCTTATATGTGAAACTGCATCCATTTTCTGCCACACCCTCCAGCTCACCATTAGCTAAAATTATTGAAAAATGTTTCCTAATTATTTTGCAAATGTGTTCATATTTAGTGGAATATTCTGTTACAAAAGTAACTCTTTAAAACTGTCTAAATGTATGTCTCTTTTATTTACTATGTACAAGACTTTTTCTGTCTATTACATTGACATCATTTTTTTGCCTTAATTACAATCACTATCTGAATAACCTCTTATTTTGAGTCTTCTCATTAGAGACTCACTCTGTTTGCCATATTCTACCTCCTCCGTACAGTTCCTTTTAACCCTAATCAAGTGTCCCTTTACTTTCGCAGACGTAACATGACGAGGGTGACAACTCTTAATATGTAAGATTGGATTTCCCAAAATGGGTTTACTATGCAAGGCTAGATTACAAGTGGAAATTTGCCTGTGTCTTACGGCATGAGAACGAGACTCCCATTGAAACATATGGAAGCATGCTCTATTAACTGCAAAGCTTCCATGCAATGCGAACACAAGGCAGTGACGTGCAGTAATAGGAGGCAGGGGAGGCAGTGCCTACCCTGTCCAATGAGGGAAAACAAGTTTTAAAATAATATTTATTAAAAAAAAAAAAGTGTTTTTTATTTTATTAATTTTTTGGCCACACCCACCCCTCGCCCCAAGGGTACCCCACCCCCATGGCGATAACTATTACTAGTAGAGACACTGTGCGCTTGCGCTGCAAAAGTCACCATCATCCATTGTTGTGCAATTAGGAGGCAGTGAGCCGGTCCGCTGCCCTCCATTAATTGCGCAACATGGATCTAAGTAAGTGTTGACTGCTCACTTAGAGCAGCGCCACCCACTGGTGACTCGCTGGGCCCTCATACAAGCTCCAATGGAGGCGGTTCTCAAAACCGCCTCCATGATGGAGCTACTCTTTCAGCCAATCAGCATTCAGCACTGCGGGGAGGCGTGCCTGCTGGGCTGCTGTGTGTGGGTCATGTGATGTCGGGTTTACTTTGAGCCGACACAGTCAGACTTCAGGCGGGAAGACTCAATACAGGAGGGAGCTGCTGCTACTGGTGGGAAGGAGAGACTGCTGCCTCCTGTGACCTGTGATCATCCATCTTAAGCCAGGATTCAAGAAATTGGACAGCGACTTCAAGGGATCAGCTGCTGCCCTGCCCTACTACTTAACCGGTAAGTAATTGAGACTGACTGTCTACAAAAAAAATACAAAAAACTGCCTTCTGCATATTAAGTGCCCTCTGGGCTGACAGTGACTGTCAGCCCAGAGGGCACTTAATATGCAGAAGGCAGTTTTTTTTATTTGTTTGTAAATGTATTTATGTAAAAAAAAAAATTATTTTTTTTATTACCGATGGGGGGCGGGGCTACGGCGGTGGCAGGGGGCGGGGCTACGGCGGCGGCAGGGGGCGGGGCTATGTCGGCTGGGGGCGCACGATCAAGTGTGTTGTAAGTACACACTGACTGTGTAACATTGTGGATACAAGGCCCTAGGAGAAGCTGAACCATCTGCCAACACAGTAGGTAGCAGGTGCAGGGTGAGCCCTGAGGCTGATGGGGTTTACAGAGAGGGCACTGAGGCTGAATGGGGTTACAAGGGGGACTCTGGGGCTTATGGGGTTTACAGGGGTGCTGCAGCTGATTGGAGTTACAGGGTGTGCTGAGGCTGATGGGGGTTACAGAGGGTGCTGAGGCTGATGGGGGTTACAGAGGGGACGCTGAGGCTGATTGGGGTTACAAGGGGGACCCTGGGGCTAATAGGGTTTATACAGGGTGGAGTGCTGAGGCTGATTGGGGTTACAAGGGGGGACCCTGGGGCTAATGGTGTTTACACAGGGTGGGGGTGCTGAGGCTGATGGGGGTTACAGGGGGTGCTGAGGCTGATTGGGTTACAGGGGGGCCCTGGGGCTAATGAGGTTTACAGGGTGTGGGTGCTGAGGCTGATTGGGGTTACAGGGGGCCCTGGGGCTGATGGGGTTTACAGGGGGGTGATTAGGCTGATTGGGAATACAGGGGGGTGTTGAGGCTGATTGGGATTACAGGGGGGGCCTGGGCCTGATGGGGTTTACAGGGGGGACCCTGGGTCTAATGGGGTTTACACAGGGTGGGGGTGCTGTGGCTGATTGGGGTTACAAGGGGGGACCCTGGGGCTAATGGGGTTTACACAGGGTGGGGGTGCTGAGGCTGATTTGGGTTACAGGGGGTGCTGAGGCTGATTGGGATTACAGGGGGGCCCTGGGGCTAATGGGGTTTACACAGGGTGGGGGTGCTGAGGCTGATTGAGATTACAGGGGGGGCCCTGGGGCTAATGGGGTTTACACAGGGTGGGGGTGCTGAGGCTGATTGGGGTTACAAGGGAGGACCTTGGAGCTAATGGGGTTTACACAGGGTGAGGGTGCTGTGGCTGATTGGGGTTACAGGAGGGCCCTGTGGCTGATGGGCGTTACAGGGGTGCTAAGGGTGATTGGGATTACAGGGGGGCCCTGGGGTTTACAGGGTGGGGTTGCTGAGGCTGATTGGGGTTACAGGGGGAGCCTGGGGCTGATGGGGATTACAGGGGGGTGATGAGGCCGATTGGGGTTACAGGGGTTACCCTGGGGCTGATGGTGGTTACAGGGGGGGTGATGATGCTGATTGGGGTCACAGGGGGGCCCTGGGGCTGATGGGGGTGCTGGGGCTGATTGAGTTTACAGGGGGGACTGGGGCTGATTGGGGTTACAGGGGGGCCCTGGGGCTGATGGTGGTCACAGGGGGTTGATGAGGCTGATGCTGGTTACAGAGGGGAGGGCACCAAGGCTGATTGGGGTTACAAGGGGGACCCTGGGGCTGATGGGGTTTACAGGGGGGTTGATAAGGCTGATTGTGGTTACAGGGAAGGGGCCCTGGGGCTGATGGTGTTTACAGGG